>NC_057761.1:2641752-2825697 GCF_010389155.1 Erigeron canadensis
GGTTTGTTACATTTGCATTTTGCCCCCTGTGCTTTTTTTTGTTGCAACTAGTCCCTGCCTTTTTCGTTTTCGTTGCTAGAGGCCCCTAATAGTAACTTCTGTTAAATTTGGCCGTTAAAACCTTTCACTTCCGAACCACGCGAGGGTATAATCGTCTTTGTGATAACCAGAGGGACTATATGTGATAAAACCTTTTTTCTAATAAAGAATATACATGTATGTGTGTATGAATTCAGCTCTATATATATATGCATTTTATCTTGGATCCCTTTAGCAGCTTATTCCCCACACATATTATTCCATTCTCAAACATAGTTCTCTAGATCTTCTACAAGAATCTCATTTTATTTTTCACCTAACTCCAATCTAAAACATACAACTTTGTGTAAATATACATATCAATATACATATATGGAAAAACCCATCCATTCTATATATCTATATACATATATATTTGTGTATATATATGTCTCTGTTTCTATCTATGATCTCTAGTGGAGAGATCTCATAGTCTCTCAAAAACCCACAGGTCGAAATAACTCACCGCCAAGGGTAAAAGTCACCACTGCCGCTCATTATATCCTGTTGCCGGAAAATGACAAATATCCCTCGATCTAGTTATCCTATACCATAAAACGCGAATTCACCGGAAAAAACTCCCCCCTCTTCGGCTACTGTTTTTCCGCGATTGAGAAAAGGCCCACCAACCCCTATGCTTCAAGCCCCCTCTGTGGGTTGAAAGCTTTTGCTTTCTCGCGTGGCCATCGGAAAACCCATCACCGGAAAAAAGCTTCTCATTCAATTATGAATAACTCAAAGTCGAAACCCAAATGGAAGATTTGGGATTTGTAAACGGGCTTCAAGTTCAGGATATGTCAATTGATAGTTATGTCAAGGTTTTATTTCTTTCAAGTTAAGTATGGTATGTATGCATACTTTTATGGTGAATAGATTTACAAACAAGTCATTTTTTTCCGTTCGAATCAAAGTGAAGGAATTTTTTTGTTTATTATATTACATATAGGTAAATGGTTATATGTAATATATGGATAGATATATTTTGGAAAGAAAGATTTGAAATAAAAAAAAATGTTTGGCAGATTGTATGACTGTGGTGGTGGTTGTATGATTGTGGTAGCGGTCAGAAGAAGAACACATAGAAAGGATTAGGGTTTCGATGATAAAAATCACCCTAAAATTTTGGGTTTTGATGTGTTTAGAAAGGAAGGTTTCTAAACACGTTTTTCATTATATTTCTTCTCTTAACCTGTAAAAGATATTCAACAATTGCTGATTACGTTTTTCATTATATTTCTTCTCTCAACTTTTGTTAGGATTCGTGCGGAAATGAATTTTGAGAAGTTTGGTGGTGGTTTCGTGGTCTAATTCGAAGAAACGAGTGAGATATCGACATTCCAAGTTTTCCGGCGAATTTTCCGGCCAATCAGCCGGAGAAGATGAAGTTTTCCAACAACAGAAAAGTAATTTTCATTTTTCGTCCTTGAACTTGTACTTTTTTGCACTTTCTGTCCCTCACGTGTTTTCACGTGACCTACTTAACGCCTGAAACTTAACGACGTTTGGTGAGGGACGGTTATTGAAAAAATTGGCCAACTTTAGAGTCAAAATTGTAATTTTTAAACTTTAGAGATAAAAAGTGAAAATGTGCCAACTTCAGGGACGAAAAATGTAATTACTCTAAAACAAATTTTTTGAGCACATTGATAAGCTAAACAAATTAATGAATTTTTAATCTTATTTATTTTGGGAAAACAACTAAACAAGTACTCCGAAAATAGTCCCTGTTGCTTAGCCAGGATGCTTTACTGCTTTTCACACGATAAAAGCTTTCTGTACCCACGTCTCACAAACCACAAACTGCCACGTCACTCCCATCACCTAATTCACAACTCCACTCACCATAGACACATTCTAATCTCATCCAACGACCATCGTATTTCCCAAAACCTCATCTTACTATACGTATCTTCCACCCGCTATACACGCGCGTTGGACAAATACTCCATCTTTCTCTCTAAACTCACACTTTCTCTCTCTAAAAATTAAACTGTATATTTTATCAACAAAAGAAAAATAGCTGTCACACAATATTCCAATTTTTCATTTCTCATCATTTAGTTTTTTTTTTATCGCCAGTAACCGCCACCAACCACCACTAATCTCCGTCGTACGCCGGAGATACTGTCGTACCGTCTTTTCGGCGGTACCTATTTATTTCAGATCTGAGAAAATGTCGAAAACATGGGGGAAAATCGGCGCGTGGGCGGCGGAAGCCGAGCAAGCCGATGCAGAAGAAGCCGCAGCGGCGGCGGCAGCGGCCGCCGCAGCTCCGCCACAAAGTTATCCGAGCTTGAAGGAAGCAGTCAACACTAATAAAGGCAAGAAAAAGACGAAAATGACTTTACAGGAGTTTACGATGGCCGGAACCGGTACCGGAATCGGAAGCGCCGCTCGAGGATTGACGCCGGAGGAGATGATGAGGCTTCCTACCGGACCGAAGGAACGGTCGGCTGAGGAAATGCAGTACGGTCGTTCCGGTGGCGGTTTTTCGTCGTACGGTACTGGACGGAACGCCGGAAGACCCGGCAGTGATGGCGACGGCGCGTGGGGGAATAATAGGAGATCATATAGTGGATTTGAGGATAGAGGTACGGGTCCTAGGGTTTCTAGGGTTCCAGAATATGATCAACAACAGCCGTCTAGGGCTGATGAGGTTGATAATTGGAAAATGATGAAGAAAACGACGTCGTTTGATGTGAACCCTAGACCTAATCGTTTAGGACAGTTTTCTAGGGCTGATGAGCTTGATAATTGGACAGTTAATAAAAAACCTTCAGTAATGCCTAATACTAGATCTAATACATTTGGTCAGGGTTTTCGTGATTCCGGTGGGCCGGAAATGGACAGATGGACTAGAGGAATGCAAGTGGGATCGGCGCCTCGTGATTCCGAGCCGACAGAACGGCGTCGTTTGGTGTTGGATCCGCCTAAGGGTGAAAGTGAAAGCTTGACAGGTGAGATTGGTGTGAAGAGTAATAATAGTAATAAACCAAATCCTTTTGGGAATGCTAGACCTAGGGAAGAGATATTGGCTGAGAAAGGGTTAGATTGGAAGAAAGTGGATTTGGAAATCGAGGCTAAGAAAGTTAGCAGTAGGCCAACGAGTTCACATTCCAATAGTAGGCCAGGGAGTGCGCAGAGTGGGAGGTCGGGTGAGGGCTTTGGTGCTGAATTGCAGGGGGTAGAGAAGCCGAAACCGAAAGTGAATCCTTTTGGTGATGCTAAGCCTAGGGAAGTATTGCTTCAAGAGAAAGGTGTTGATTATCGAAAGATTGATTTGGACTTGGAGCGCCGAAGGCTTAACAGGTTATCATTCTATGTTTCATCTTTTGTTGAAACTTTTAAATAACTTGACTTTGTGAAGTTGGTTTTACTTTAGGCAACTAAAACTATATGTAAGATATGCCCTGTCAATTTTTATACTCGATGCACCTAAATTGTAAGTTGTGAAGTTGTGATTAATCAATTGGCTCTTGTCTTGATAAAAGGCTTTTTTAGTTAACCCATTTAGACAACTACTAAAATACTAAATTCTATACATCTTCTTAATGCCTGATTTTCAACCAACTGTAGACAGGATTCAAAGACTATAGTACTATATTAACATTTTTGAATCACAAGCATTAATAGTCAAAAACATTTACCTGTACGTTTCAAGTGCCAATAATTTGGTTTTGGCTGGTGATATACATTGTGTTGCGGGGAAATTTAGTTCATGTTTGGTTTGTATGAAAATTAAATTGAACATGTATTGTGAAACCAGTATTTGTCATTTCGACATAAATATGTTATTGATAGTGTTCAGGGCTGTTCTATACCTTGGTTGCTCTTTCTTTTTCTCTGGTAATATGGTAAATTTTTAGCTAGCTTGATTACACACTTATTGTTGCAGTTTTTGTGATGCATTGTTACGAACATTGCAAATAAAGTCTGCAGTAGTCTTTTGATAACGTGATATACTTAGATGACTGCTAGGGAGAATTTGAGATGCCAGGATTGAGATGACACTATTGCTTTTAGAACTTGTCTGAATGCAAGAAATATGATTGAGATGCCAGGATTGTTAGGTTATAATGGCTTTTGCTACATTCAAGCTTTCCAACTCTTCGAAGCTGGCTTGTGTCATTAGGCCCTGTTTATGCTGGTTGTTTCCTTTTTGTTTTGTCCAATAGCAAGGAAGTTACAGTTTCACTTTTAGTGGAATTTGAAGGTTATATGTATAGTACTGGTAATTAAATTCGATGTCTTTTTTTAAAGAGTCACATTGCATGTTACATGTATAACTACAATGCCCCGAGATCACTGGCCACCTATCATGAAATGATAACAAGGTATCTTGAGTGAAGTAGTATCTTAGAGTTGTGTTTGTTGGTGCTTATCACCTCCAAGTATGATTAGCTTGATCAACATTTCCTTACTAAAAATGACAGTATGGATTATACTTTTGTGGAAGCCCAGACCCACATGGCTTTACCTGTACATAATTTTTTTTCCCGTTCTGTGTTACTTGCCTAGGTGTTGATTGTGCATATGTAGTAGCCATTTTTAGCTGTTTCAAGTAGGTTTGATTTATGATTCTTGGCTCCTTGTTAATCATCTTTCCCTCTTAAGTTCTTCATTGCATGTTACCTTTTCTTTTGTGGTTTGATTAACTTTAAATTCGAGGCACTCGACTAGAGGACCTAGAACCAATTATATAATTAAAACTGTACGTTATATTCTATTAAGCTTCTTGGAATTTGTCGGAACATATAGTGTAGTGTGAGAGTGCTTTTCACGTGGCTTGTCTTCACTTATACGAAGGATGGACTAAATTTTATGATCTTTTTGAGATTGAGCCATAGAGCTTAGGTCGTTAATTGTTAAAGTACTAATATTCTTATTTCTTAATTTAGTGACTTGATTCTCAAATTTAATTAGTAGCTTCATAGCATAATACATTCCGGAATTGTTGTTCTTAATTTAATATTCTACTTTCAGACAACTAGTAAAGCGTGCCTCTCTTCAGAAGAAGTAATCCTATATTAATGTAGAAATTTGGATACGAGTATAAAACATATAACTAACATGTCTCCCTTGGTTGTCACTCAATGCGTTTAATGCTATGTAGTCTCTAGTAATAAATTGCCAAGACCACGGTGGCCACTTACTTTTTATTAAATGAGTTTCTTATATGTTAAGGGATATATTCTTTTTAGATCTTTGAATGATTCGTCTTTCTTTTAGTCAAGAATTCTCTCTTATATTTACTTGCCTATAATGCGGATGGTTAAAATCTCTAAAAGGCGAGTAATTTTTTCAGGTCTGAGACAGAAGCTGAAAAGAATTTGAAGGAAGAAATAGAAAATTTGAAGAGAGAGTGTGAGAAAGAATCTGTTTTTAATGCAGAAAAGGGATATAATGGAAATCAAAGCAGTCTACATAATAAAATACTTCAACTAGAAGGGGAACTGGAACAGTTGAGCCGTGATCTGGACGATAAACTGCGGTTTACTCAAAAACCCATTGAAAGGCCCGGTTCTGGAGCTGGAAGAGTGGGACCTGGGTTTCAAGAAAGACCAGGTTCTGGAGCAGGAAGAGTGGGCCCTGGGTTCCAAGATAGACCAGGTTCTGGAGCAGGAAGAATGGGTTCAGGATTTCATGACAGACCAGGTTCTGGGGCTGGAAGAGTCGGCATGGGCTTTCCAGAAAGACCAGGTTCTGGAGCTGGAAGAGTGAACTCTGGCTTTCAAGAAAGACCAGGTTCTGGAGCAGGAAGAGTGAGCTTTGGCTATCAAGATAGACCACCTTCGCAATCCAGTTCATTTGATGAGTCCAGAAGTGTCGATTTTTCTGAAAGGCATTGGTCCCGTGGAGATCCCTGGATGAGATCTGGACCACCCGGTGATGACAGAAGAGGTTTTGGTGGTGGAAGAGACAGAGGGTTTTTGGGAAACAGAGAACTTGGAAGGTATGCACTTTTCATCGATACTTCATTTAAAGCTTTTTAACTTCTTAAATGCCTTGCTATTTGCTATATTATTCCACACTTGACTGAGTATACGTTCTAGCTTATCGAGTATTGCTAATCCTTTTTAAGGTCAAAGAGGTTACCAAAAGGTAAATATAGAAGATAAATAAATAAATAAAATTACTCATTTTCTTGAAGGATCAAAAATATAACAAGAAAATATACAGAGAAGTGTAGAGAAGCATAGCCATCTGTAGAAAGTTGAACCTGTTTAATGTATATTTATGTGCTTAAAGTGTTGCTTTGGGAAACACCCCGGCTACTAGATTTGAGACTGTACATTTGCACGTGTTTGGTGAGAGGTGGCCGATTGTGGGTGGTTTCATAACACATAGGCTTTTGTACGGGTTGTGTTGATCTGAAAAAGTTTCAATTTTTAATGTTTAGAGTTAGATTATTAGATAGTTATTTTGTAAACAATCATTACCCAATTATATATTTTCAATAATGATTGGATTCTGTAAATTAAGTTATTTAGGAGGTTTTCTGCTTCAAAATACATTTTGGTTGAGGTTCGATCAATTTGACTTTTTTTCTTTGTAACTAATCTGTTTCTCTGTTATGAAATTTTAACCAAATAGACCAATTAGGTCAAAGTTGCCACCCCTGTTATGATGCACGGATAAGATAAAAGAAACAGCAAAGATACAAGTCTAATACGTACATATGATTATGTTTGGGAACTCCTGAGCTAGTATTGTTGAATAGAATAAAAATAAAGCCTGCTTTTATGGCTGGTTCTTCTTGTCAGTCTTATATTTATTGAGTAAATGCTCGAATTAAAGAAGAATGTTAGACCATTGACATGATTGCGGTTGTCATTGATCATGTTATGATATTCATATATATATATAAATATATAATATATATATATATATATCAGATAATATAATGCTATTTTGGCAGGTCAAACTCAAGGGAGAGATGGTGAGGGTGAATGACTAGTAGAAGAGACCAATAATACAAATTTTGTGAAAGGAGTAGAATGAAGGTTGACTTTGAAGAACTATTTTATAATCCAATTCCAGTTGTTAGTTTGCTGCCTGTGTAAAGCTTCTCTCTGGTTTGGTCAAAAAAGGACACGTGCTGTCTTGTTAAGTTGTCACCCAAACCCTCTTCTTAATTTTGATTGTAAATCTGGAATCGGATTATCGGATAATTTAACTGTTTATTTTCTAAGTTAGTTATGGAATTAGGGTTGATGAACAAAAGGCAGTGAAAACCTTGGTCATTGTTTCTATCTAATTAAATTCATCTATTGTAGTTTTTTAGTATTTTGTAATATGATTAACCTTTTTATGTGATGCCTCACTTATTTTATTGCGTTAATGAATGTATGTATATTATCATCTAACAAAATTGTGCCAAATTTGTCTGAATAGTTGTCACCTGTTTTGATCGTACGACTTGATACTTGTATTATTATCCAAATCGTCTTTTCATATATGCAATTGCAATGTATCGTATTTTTGTCGATAGTTTTATGAATTGGAAAAATATCTGGAGAAGTACAAACCATTCTTGACTTCAAATTAAGTAGTGGCCATTCTATAACAAGTAAATCACATCATCCTAGAGGTTGATGACCATTGACCATTCTTAATCAACTGAATTGACAAACCCCTGAGTTAATGCTGCTGGCAGAATTTCTTCGTTAGTCATTAACCTCCGTGCTGAAGTTGCCATCCAACAGTTACAACCGAAGTTTTTAGTTATTTTTTTTCTAACTATTAAAATTCTAGTTATTTAATCAAAGTTATAGTTATCAAGCAACAATAATGGACTTGAAAGGTTGTCTTGTGGTGGCAGTCTCTATTTTCATGATTTTTCAGTTAAGGTAGTTTCTCTAATCTGAATGATCATCATCATCAATCAGTGCCGGTTTCCAGCAAACTTCAGCTTTGGTGATTCGTATTCAGACAAAGGAGCCACGTCTGCTGCATTTGTCCGGTACACTGCTCCTTATGCGATGACATTATTTTCGAAAACCTTCTGGCAGGGCCTCTGATTGGCATCTAATAATTGATTTCATGGGCAAGTCCATTGAAAAAAGGTTACCTCAATTATTAGGTACTATTAATCGGCAGCTTGATCGATATAAATTTTTGTTTCTTTATTGGAGTTATTGGAAAGTTGTGATTGTGATTTTTAGTTCACTTCAGAAAAAGATCCGAAGGCTTGAGCTTGATGGATCCAATACTTCATATATGTACCATCATTACAGTTCTTTAATTGCAACAACATATTAATGCTACAGTAACCTAACAAATTTCTGTTTGAATTTGCGAAACAATATGTTTTGTGCAGCTAAAAAGTTAGGTTTGGAATATTTAAGTCCATTCTTGGACTCTATTGGAACAAATTACCTGCACGTTGCTAATTTTGCTACCAGTTCAGCCACTATTCTGCCGGCAAATGCTCCTATGCTGAACAATTCTTTTAGTCTGTTCACAATTCACACAATTAAAAGAATGATCTTCTGCTTTGTTTTGCTAAGGTATAAATAGCTTTACTATCCATTTTAAGCGTTTTGGTTAAAAATGGCAGCCAAGTAGCCAACTCATGCTCATTATCCTGTTTTATTTGGTTGTGTTGAGGGTCAGCGAAATGTTGTGACATCTAAGGTCATTTTCCACGACTTGAAGATTATGGTCTGGCCCTTCACATGTTTGACATAGGAGCTGTCCTAATGGCTGGATTCGATCAAAGAATAAGGAGCAATAGACTAACATATATATTCCTAATCTAACCCATCAGTTTTCTTTGCTGTAGAGGTGATGTATCTTTTCTCACACCCCACTTTTTAAGAGAAATGTATCATAGTTTTGTATTCGCGGGTTACTACATTTGAAATTTTTATGTACGCAAATTCTTCGGCTTTGCCGTTAACTTCTGTTTATTTTGTTACAGAAACTATACCAATGAGGAGCAAGAGTATTTTGGATTCAAATTACAAGCACGCTCGGTTGTATAACCCATTTTATGTGAAGAAGTTTCCACCATCTCTAGACAACACAGACCAAATCCGGTGTGTGAAGTTACATAGTAAATTGGTGTTAGAATTTAATAAACAGCTCAAAGAGAAAGTTTCACAATTCCGAGCACAACTTCAAGAAACATCATTGGTGTACGTTGACACTTACTTGGTCAAGTATTCTCTCTTCAGTGAAGCAAACAAGCATGGTAAGCAATTTCTATTGATCTTCACCAGGGTTTATCCTGATTCTAAAAGCTTTAAATTTGCCTAAAGGTAAAGATTAGAGCCATCTCGGATTATCATAAATATAATGTTGATGAGATGAATGCCGCATAGATGTGATATAAGGAGCCACCTTATAGTACTAAACTAAAAAAAGAAAAAACTGTATTTGTATGCAAAAATAGATAAAGGTAAAACTTGATAATCAAGGCGACTCTGCTGGGGATCGAACCCAGAATCTCTGGTTTCGTAGACCAGCGCCTTATCCATTGGGCCACAAAGTCAATTTTGATTATCTTTCTGACTGAAACTATTCGTAAAGAATTTGGCCCAACAAACAAATTTCTCTTCTGCTTTTAATATATGGGTAATGGGATTACCCGATGAGTATACTATATCACAATTCACAACATCGAAAAGGTTCCGTACAAGTGATATGGCTGAATACCATATCAATTCATATACACGACATGCCGTATATTTGTAATCAAGTTTAAAAGCAAACCATAACGAAAAGAATTACATATTAGCTAATACATATTAATATTTCAATCGTGTAAATACTATCTATATGTTTACAACCCTTTCGAGATATCGACGATGTTAATATAATAACTAGTTATTATGTTAATATAATCCTAGCTATGACAGTGTGAATGCTCTTAGATCATTTGTGTATTAATGACTTTTTTAATTATCTATCTAATGAAATATTATAGTATTCAACTAAGGAGCCCATTTTCTTATTAAACAATAACCAAATCTGAACACAAGTCATCTTTTATTGTATTCATCAACATTATTCATGTTGAAGTGTTAAACTGACCTCAATTAAAATCCCTAGTAATTCTTTTTGGTCATTAAGAAATTACAACTATGGATATGCATAATAAAGGGTGTTTGATGGTTGCATTTGGTGTTCTTTTAGTTGGCACTTTTTATATATTGATGTTGGTCAATGGAGAAAGGATCTCAAGTATTTATGATCATGAATCAAGTTGTTGTTGTCAGTTTCCAGCAATATACAACTTTGGTGATTCGAATTCAGATACAGGAAGTGTATCTTCTGTTTTCGGCACTCTTGCTTCGCCTTATGGGATGACTTATTTTCATAAACCTGCTGGGAGGTACTCTGATGGGCGTTTGATCATTGACTTTATGGGTAAACTTTTTTTTTTTTTTTTAATCAAAAGTTCATTTCAGTTATTGATTTTAGGTCCCCAACCCCGACCAGATTCCCTGAATATGTTTATCTAAGCCCGGAATCTCTTGCAAGAAAGTTACATAGGGAGATACAAACTTGGGACCTCTTGCAAGAATGTACGATGGCAGACCCCCCCTTTTTTCTTTAAATAATAAGGGTTGCATTCACCGAAAATAAATTTTGCGCAATTTTCAACCCGTTTGACCTATTTCATCATAATCTAAAGTTTTCATGTTCGACCCGTTATAGATTAAATAGATAGATTGGTCAAATCAAATCAATAAAGTTCAATGGTTAAGAGGGGTGGATCCTATATGACTGTATGAGATATTAGACTATGCACATTACCATTTTTAGCAGAATTACGTTTATCTTTTATTAATGTTAATATGTGCTACAAAAATAGGAACAAAAATTGTCAGTGCAAATCTTGTTTAGGTTATTTCATTCGATTTCTATACATGGGATTGAATTTGTGAACCGATATGCATGTGCAGCTGAAATATTAGGTTTGCCATACTTGAGTTCATATCTGGACTCTATTGGAACAAATTTTCGACATGGTGCTAATTTTGCTGCCAGTGGGTGCACCATTCAGCCTGCAGACTCACTAATGCTGAACAGGACTTATAACCCTCTCACTCTTGATGTACAGCTCTTGCAGTTTGAACAACTCAAAAAGCGAGCATCTGATTTGTATAGTGAAGGTAGGTATGAGCTGCTAAGCATTTGTTTAAGTAATTTTGGTGAAAATTCCCTGACTTTATGTAGGTCTATTTTCGTGCCAGCTAAATCAAATGAGGTTAAAAGTCGTCTTCCACGGTCTGAGGATTATACACGATCCCTTTATACAATTGACATAGGACAAAATGATCTTGATGCTGGGATTAAATCAATGAAGGAAGAGGAAGTGAAGACATATATCCCCACCATAATCAATGAGTTTGCTTCTGCTGTAGAGGTATCTCATATTCAAGTATACATAGCGCATGCCTTAAGCCCTTAATCAATAAAGTTATTTGAAATGTTGCTTGTATAGTATGTAAAAAATCCATTCCAAATCAGTTGGTTTTTGACGAACATTTTAGAGCTAGGAATGGTATGCATGGTCAACTGCAATGAAATAATGACCCAGCTTTTTAAATAAAGCAATTTACAAAGTTGTAAACATGTATACATTAATCGAGCCACTTTTGAACTGTTCGACCCGTTTCCCTTTTAGTTAAATTGTAACTTTATTTTTACTTTTTTGAGCTGTCTTAAGACTTATCTTGCATTGTTGAAAATCCGGCCTAATTCTAGGATTCTGACGTTCTGTTTAGGATAATATTGTCAAGAATTTAAATCAGAACTTCAGATACACAGATTTTTAGGCTTTCTAGGTCACTTCGGTGGTCTTGTTTCAGAAACTTTACCAAGGAGGAGCAAGAAAATTCTGGATTCACAATACAGGTCCAATCGGGTGTCTACCTAAATTCGTGAAGACCTATCCACCAACTCCAAACAACACAGACGAAATAGGGTGTGTGAAATCATACAACGAACTAGCACAAGTCTTCAATAAACAGCTCAAAGATAAGGTATCACAACTCAGGACACAACTTGAAGAAGCATCCTTCGTGTATGTTGACATGTATTTGGTCAAATATTCTCTCATAAGTGAAGCAAATGAGCATGGTAAGCAATTGTTTTGATCTTCAGCGAAATGTTTCTTGACACTAGATCCTTGTAATTTATATCAAGATTAAATGTGTCCTACCCATTACAATCGGTCCAGGATTGGACCACCTTAAGGACTAGGTCTGGTCCAAACAGACCTCTTAACCAGTTAACCCCATCCTTTTTTCAAGTTTGAATATCTTTTCACCATTATATACTTCCAGACTGCAATACAATGGTTGGCCTTTTTCGTATACTCGAACTAGAGGTGGCAAAATGGGGAGGTTGGATAATTGTATATAACATTTGTACGGGTCACCAAGAATGGCCTGTACAACTCTTGAATAAATTTGTTTAATTTAAATAGAAGTATTATAATGTAGCAAAAAGTTATAGAGTATACATGTATATTAACTGCTCGTAAAATCTATATTACTATATGTTCCAATAAAAATATTGTACCATTGATGTTTTATGTAAAACAGATAGATAAAGCATACCCTAAATCAATCTTAAATCAGCTCATTCATGATCACCCCAGTAGAAAATTTTTACATTTAACCAGGATAAAAATCTTTTTGCAGGCTTCACCGACCCTCTAGGACAGTGCTTAGGACAAGATGGGGACGATAATAAGGCTTGTACAAACCCGTCAAAGTATATTAACTGGGATGGAGTACATTATACTGAATCAGCTAACAAATGGATCGCTAAGCGTCTTCAAGATGGATCAGTGAATACACCAAAAATTTCCCTCGTTGAAGCTTGTCATGCCTTCTCGGGTTCCCGGAGTGAAGTCTCAGGATAGTAAAGTAATTTACATAGACAAAAAGTTCAAGTTTTATACTTTGTAAAAGATTAGCTTAGTTTGTGTGCAGATCAAGATGTAACGAAGAACATATTACAAAGTAGGCGTTACTTGAACTTTATCATGTATTGCAATCAGTTGTAATAGTAAATACTTTCCATCATGTTTACGGCTCTTGTGATAACGTTTCATGTACTATTATGCATGTAAATGCAATGCGTAAGTATCACGAAACAATATCAATCTTCATTGATGGGGCATATAATCTTATGCTAATCACACTATTTGGTGCAAATACAACCACCATATTAAATCCTTTTAAAATTTTATGGTGTGTTCACACAACCATGATACCAATATTTGGGGACCATTTATTAAACCATCAACCCACTTCCTCACACCCTCCCCATTGTGTGAAGCCCATCACGCAGCCTCTCATGTCGTGGGGTTCACACCGTCGCCAGGATGGCTTGAAAACGCCTCACACGGACTTGTCCCCTTCCAAGCAGTCTACTCTTATAACCAACAAAATGTGAATGCAAAAGTTACAAAAGGGGTAGTGCAGTTTGTCAGCACACTCACAAAAACTCAAGAATTAGCCAAAAATCAAAATACTGTATACAAAAATATCAACATCATAACCTACACAATAAGATAGAACACTTTTCAAAATAATTCATCACATAAATAGATATAAATTGAGAAAATCACCTTGATCATCTTTTTACTAGATGTGTTCCCTAATTGCTACTTTAATCCACATAAACACAAATATACCAAACTATTTTTTATTTATTTATTTTTTATTTTATCAATGACTTTGTACTTTTTCTCAAAAATAAGTTTTCCCATATTGGTTGGAGATGGGCCACATAAGAGATAGGTGGGTCGCCAATGGTCACCTGTTAACCACAAATTGAGTGACATGTTTTTTAAATAAAGTGATATGTATTTAAGATGAGGTTTTTTTTAATGACAAATGTAATTAGTTTCCCCAGCTTAACAAGTAAACATCAATGCTCGCATTTGAAACCGAAACTTCCAGAGAGACAAAGCCTTGTATTTTTCTTGGATCAAGAGCTCATTGCCATTTAAAATAAATGATTACAACAGAATGTGTGGAACCTTTTGTCATTAAACAAATTGACAAAGTTAAGGGCCCATATTCTTCTTTAGGCAGAATATATGTCTTCACACTAGTAATAAAAGTCCTTAGTGATTTTCTTTAAAAATAAGCAGCGTGGTTGGATCAGTGGTAAACACCCTTGCCTCTGGATACAGAGGTTTTAGGTTCGATCCTCATCCCATGCAAAGGTTGGAGGACCTTTAAATGGTAGAAACTGGAAGCAACCAGAAAGAGTGTTCAATGGCTACATTTGGTGCACTCTTAGTTAGCACATTCTCTGTTTTTATGGTGGTTAATGGAGAGAATATGATCACTATATGAGGTAAGTGTACATTTACAATTGTTGGAGTAATAATCAATACAATCAATACATCTATATCTTCTATCACATAAATCTGAAGTTGAAAACAGACTTAGAATCACGTATACGTAATTTACATTTATAATCATCATCATTATCATTAGAATGGGTAGGTGGATTTTCACTAGTACATTCAGCTGCAGCTCTCTTGGGAACCAACTTTGATCCACATCTTCTGATTTTTGAATACTTTGAGTCACCAAACTCCATCTCAATGGCAGTGGATGTTGGGTCCCACCATGATGTGTCTCTCAATAAACTAAATGGGAAATACGTCACACATGTTCGGTTTTCATCATCATCTTGAGAATCCCCCATTCCCATCGAAGAACCACCCACTGACTTTTCGACGTGCTTCATACTTATAAATGGATCAATATCGGCACAGGAAGTTGCGCAGAATAAGAAACCTGAGAAGTGATTGTACCAATGCTCTGGAAGTTGCATTTTACATTTCCACCCTCTAACCATACGAGATATAAACCCCCTGGGAATCTCGGACCCATTTAGTTGAAGGATCATACACCTACTATTAACTCTCTTTCCCTAATAAATTTCTATATTATTAGTAGTATAACTGCAAATACATAGGCTTGAGAACTTCAAAACAACTTATAGAATAAGAACCACAAATAAAAATATATACATACCTGAAGCATGGATTCTAGTAATCTCTCCCCACCAGTTCTGTTTTTTCTCCGACTCCGTATAGATACTTCACACAACCAGTTACATCTTCTATGAGCATCGTCTTTGATGACTTCAAGTGACCCGCACATGTGTGCCTTGAGGACAGCTAGACTTGATGGGAGCTCTGGCAATTCGACCAGATTTTGACACCAACTTAGATTGAGGAGCTTGAGGCGAGTAAGTCGCGAGAGGCTGAAATCCAATCTTGTAAAATCGTTACCCCACAGATGCAGCTCTTGTAATGTGGATAACTCGCCAATTTCAGGGGGTATGTCTCCATCTTTCAATTCACACCAACTCAGATTCAACTTTATTAAACCAAGCCCCACTATATTTTCATTGAATAGATCTTTTGGCAACTTTTCAAAATGTTTGCAACCTTTTAATTTAATATTTTGTAGACCTTTTAAGGCATGAAAGTTACCATCTATGCTCTTTAATTTGGAACAATCTTCCAAACTCAGCGAAGTAAGGTTGGTGCAATATTCTACGATTGTTGAGGGTAGGATTTCTATGTCAACACCTTTCAAAGTTAACGTTACCAAGTTATCCATATTTGCTTCGATCTTTGGAAACTCAGTAAGTTCGCAGAATGAAATGTTTAGAGTCTCTAGTTTTTCCATCCTAAAAATGCTTGGAAATCTTGTAAGCCTGCGACAACACCTTACCTCTACGGAAACAAGACTTGCATGATTTCCAAGTGATTGATGAATTTCTTCTAAATTTTCACATTCATGGAGTACCAACTTCTGAAGAGATGGGAGTCCACCGAAATCAGGTGTCCTGACTAGTGCATACATGCAGTAGAGTTCCATCTTCTTCAAACATGGTAGATACTGATGCATGCACAAGTCAAATTAACCCAAATATTAACCAATAGTAGTGTTAAATCTATGATCAGTATGGCTATAAAAAGATGTAATTATCATTCTGATACATGAATGTACATCACATACACATATCTTAATGTCCATAGGTCAAGTGAAACCTACTTTTTTTTAACAGTGAATAGAGGTTAAAAAGGCAACCACCTTTTGTATGTTAATGAAAAGAACAATTGAAGTACCTTGTAACCCTTCCAAAGCTCTTTTAGTTGCCAGCTTCTTTCCAATTTTAGAATAACAAGCTTCCTTGGTTGAAAACTTTCAGGGAATGGACTTGCAAGATAACCTTTCCAATCTATATACCTCAACTCATTTGAAAGTAAAAAATTGGGCCTTTCATCAAAGGATATAGTAGTCAATCTAAGGAATCTTAGTTTCTTCATACTTGAAACAAGCCTAATGAAGTTGAATGAAGGACCATAAGCATCACATTGTATGGCTTCAATCTTATCATTTTCCTGAAATAAAGGGGAAATAAAGACAGGTTTGAAGTATCTTATCAATATTATGTGCGTATCAGTCAAGGTGCATCTTGAAGAGCTAGTATATACAGCATAATATTTACCATTGTTGCATTCATTGAACATATGTCTTCAATATCTTCCTTTCGCCAAACCCTGCTATGTTTTTTAGGATTGTAAGGATGTTCCCATGTCACAATGTAGTGTCCCATCTCTTGAACCAAATCATGCATATCAAACCAGCCTTCCTCTGAAACAGTTAGGAGAGTCTTTTGTATCAACACCTCTACCCCTATATGAGGTTCAAAACCACAAGCATCAAGTATCTCCATTGCTTCATCTTTGCTTCTCCGCCTAAAGAAACATGCAATATCCAAGAATAACTCTTTCTCTATAGGTTTAAGTCCATCATAGCTGATTTTGAGCTTTTCTACAATACCCATTTCTGGATGGTCTTGTAGTCTAGCGAGTGTACTTATCCACTCATCCTTGTCTTTTCCATACAGAGACGCCCCTAAGATTTGAAGTGCTAACGGGAGGCGATTAGCATAAGTAATCACCTCTAAAGAGAGCTTATCGTATTCTTCTACAACATTATGCTCTTGATATGAATGTCTTTTAAAGAGCCTAATAGCCTCTTCATTTGATAATAATTTAACCGGACATACCTCGTCTATCCTGTGAGATTTTAGCACTTGTTCATCCCTAGCTGTAATTATTATTCGGCTCCCATTACCAAACCAATTATGGCATCCAGCTAAAGCCTCTAGTTGCTCGAGGTGATCGACATCATCCAGAACAATCAACACCTTCCTACAATATAACATACTCTTAATCTTGTGTTTCCCTAATTCAACACTCTCAACTTGAATTAGTTTGTCAAATACAGTTGAGAGAACTTTTTCTTGCAGCTTTTGCAAACCATGTTGTTTGGTTTCGTCACGTATGTTTCCAAGAAAGCAACAACCATCAAAATGGTGAGAAATTTCCTTGTAAAGAGATGTGGCAAGAGTGGTCTTACCACCACCCCCAATCCCCCATACCCCAACCATTCTCACACCACCTGACCCAATTCTTAAATGAGATCTCAACTGTTGCAATCGAGTTCTCATTCCAACAAGGTTTCCATCCTCAACTACTGAATCCAAAGATGACAATTTGTCTAAAATGGAACCAACAATCTCTTGGATACATCTTGCTTCATGCCTGCACATTGGAAACATATGTTCACATCCATAATAATGACATGTATGATCTACACAAAGACAATGAAGAAAAAATTTCCCATTGGCGACATGCTTGGGTTCCCATCCAGCAATATTACTTGCATCCACAAGTGCTTTTTTCCATGATTCAATTTTTTTCTTGTTGCTTTCCGACAACTCGTGTTTGGCAAAAGCTTTACCAAATTGCCCAATCTGTTTTCTCACATCTGCGGGATCCACGTTGTAGAATATCGGAATAACGATTTGGCCACTATCCTCCTCTTTGCATCTCATAATATGTTTAAGCTCATCCAAACACCACGAAGAAAACGCATAGTTTTCAGAAAATATAATAAGAGAAATATGCGACTCACGGATAGCGCTCAACAGGGCTGGGCGGATGGTGTCGCCTCGATCAAGAGTTACATCGTCCTTGTAAGTGTGTATTCCATGTTGTTGAAGAGCAGAGTAGAGATGATCTACAAAAGTCTTGCGAGTATCTTCGCCTCTAAAATTAAGAAACACGTCGTACTTCCACGACCAACAAGCAGAGGATGTTGATGATGCGTTTGGGATAATATTGGGTACAACACAACCATTATTGTCTCGTGAACAACTGCGGAACACCTTGGTAGCTGATATCACTAGTAATGTTGTAAGTAATACCTTGGTAGCTTTCACTACTAATAATGTTGTAAGTATAAATAATAATGTTGTGAGTATAATAACCATTGCCCTGACTCCCGCCGTTGTTGTAAGTTCTGCCATCAAGAAATTAAATAAACAAACTGATTTGCTTTTGAATTAATTTGTCAAATAATAGAGAGAATCAGTTCCAAAGAAAGTTATTGATAAATGTATTTTTTTAAGTATTAATTAGTTGAAATAAGAATGAGAATGTGCAGTATGAATTAAACAATTTCTTAGATATTTCAACGTATATGCAGTACATACCACCTATTACATCAAATTTCACCCACTCATCTCTCATCAATTATTTAGTTAGTAGGATATGCTTTGTTGCAAGATTTTAAGTAGATGTTCAAATCGAAACCACTAGAGGCATGTTTGGTTGGGAAAAATTAAGGAAAATGGAATTTATAAAAATAAAATTGATTGAGAAGATCAATGATTTCCTTTTTTGGTAACGAGGGTTGGTGCGGACAGAAGGATTTCAATAGAATCTCCATCTACATTCACATTAGATTAGTAGGTCAAATTAGATAGCTCATATTCGTGCGTTGTGGCGGTTAAACGATAATGATAATACAAAACAGTAGGGGAGAAATTGATATGCGTGTCATAAGGAAAGAAAGAAGTGACTGTGTGTTAGATCTTGGTAGGGTGTTTGTCAGATTGTTTTTAGAAATATAGAATTAGAGGTAATGTGCAAATTAGGGACAATATGAGGATATTGAAAAAACTGCTTAAATTTCTTGAAATAGATTTCTAGTTTGTATTATTTTGGACATGGTGCTAACTTTGCTGCCAGTCGGTCCACCTTCAGACTCTCCAATATTAAACAAGACTTTCAACTCTCTCACTCTTGATGTACAACTTTCACAGTTTGAACAATTCAGAGAGCGATCTTTTGAATCGTATCATGAAGGTAGACATAAGCTATTAACTGTTTGTTTCAAGTACTTGTGGTCACAAACCCGGCCCCAACTGATGTCCTTTCTTGAATTTTATGTGGTGCCAGTTTCCGGTCAGCTATAACAAATGAACTTAAAAACCGTCTTCCATGGTCTATGGATTATACTCGGGCACTTTACACATTTGACATAGGACAAAATGATCTTCAAGCCTGGATTATATCAAAGAAGCAAGAGCAACTCAAGACATATATTCCCACCATAATCAATGAGTTTGCTTCTGTCTTAGAGGTATCTCATGTTCATCGATTCCTATGCCATAACTGAAACGAAAAATATAACAAATTCGTTTAATGTATAACATCATTCAAAAACTTAACCCGATGGTTTTAGTTGATTTAGATGTTGTTTAGGTTCATAAATGCTCATTTACACTAGGGTTGTTGCAAATCCTATAATAGGTTGGTTTCATGTATCTCCAAAGGCTGTTCGGATTTCTTTCTAACTTTTTTCTTGTTTTTTTTTCCAGAAACTCCACAAAGGAGGAGCACGGACATTTTGGGTTCATAATACAAGTCCATTTGGGTGCCTGTCTGTCATCGTCAAATTCTTTCCACCGGCTCCAAACATTACAGACAAAAGCGGGTATGTGAAATCATACAACAAAATAGCACAAGACTTTAATAAACAGCTCAAAGTTAAGGTATCACTACTCAGAACACAATTTCAAGAAGCAATGTTGGTGTTTGTTGACATTTATTCAGTTAAGTATTCTCTCATAAATGAAGCAAATAAGCATGGTAAACAAGTTTCTTCCTTTTTTTCTTTCTTTTTGAAAGGTGTGAATTACTCGTGAATGTGAGGGTGTCTAGCATATGTGTTGTCTTGACCGTTGTCTCACAAGTTGTAAAATGTACGTGCATATCAACTGCTCATACAAACCCGTCAGAGTATATTAACTGGGAATGTCAGAAGATTTTCACCTCTAATCAGACATTTATATTTGCAGGCTTCACCGACCCTTTAGGACAATGCTTAGGGCAATACGGGGTGGATAATAAGGCTTGTACAAACCCGTGAGAGTATATTGTTCAAAATCATAAGTTTATTTTGATCAACCTTAACTTGGTAAATGGTATATAAACTTATACACTTCCTAGTGTTTGTGTTTATGTGTGCAGGATTTTATATTTGGACTTAAAAAGAGAAGAAAAGCTTTTATAGGGGTAAAAGTTAACAGACTAAAGAATGGAAGGTTAGAAGTGAAGAAGTTGAAGACTTGAAGGATGCTGGATGTAACTTTTATTTGCTGGAGTATAAATACCCTCATTAGGGTTCTTCTTACGAACGAATCAAACACATATTTTAGCCACTTTTTCTCTCAAATATATTCGTATATTTCTTGTATATTTGATCATCTAGATCAAATTATTCTGTGTTCTTATTATTAAGATCTCAATCGTATTGATTAAGATCATAGTTTCAGTATTGTAATCAAAACTATAAACGATAATAATAATAATAATAATAATAATAATAATAATAATAATAATAATAATAATAATAGTTGGTCTTAATCGGGTCGACTGATTTGTTATATTGGTGATTCAATTTTCGTTCATGGTATCAGAGCCAGGTTCCTCTGATTGGTGTTTCTGATTAAGGTTGTTTTTCAATCAGGGCGTATTTCGATTTCCGAAACCCTAATTTGAAAACCCTAATTTTTAGGGTTTATTCATCTTCGATTCGTGATATTCCGCTGCTTCTTCTTTTTTGGGGTTTGTTCTTGACTAAGTGAATCAAAAACAGATCTATTGTTGCCAGATCCTGGATCTCTCTTGACTAAGTGAATCAAGATCAGATCTAGGGTTCCTCTTCCTTCATCCAAGAGCACTGTATTGTTATCTCTTCCTTTTTTAATATCTGTTTTTTTGTGTGTTTTTTACTTCAACTGTTTTTCTTCTTCTCAGATTAATCTTATATATATATATATATATTTTAAATCTTTTCTCACATAAAAACAAGTTTGCTAATGCTTGACCTGCCTTCATATGAAAGGTTAGGAATCCTGCCTCTGGCATTCTTGTGTGATTAAAGAGTATTTTCACAAAATTGTTTTTATTTGAGAAGAAGTTTTTTAGTTGTTTTCTGTGATTATTTGGTTGTTTATTTTTGTGTGATTTCTGTGTTTTATTTGCTGCACTATTTTTATTTGTTTGTTATTTGTTCTTATTTGTCAAGATGGTTAATTCTCCTCATAATTCTGTGCATAATAGTGATCATGAATCTGAAAGTGACATTGATAATCAAAATACTAAGATAAGTAAACTTGATTTTGGTGATCCTTTGTATCTGCATGCTAGTGATATTACTAATGCTCCACTTATAAGTTTAAAGTTAAAAGGAACAGAAAATTACAATGTGTGGAGTTGTGCAATGTTGTTAGCATTAGAAACTAAAAATAAAAAAGGATTTATTGATGGAACTTGTGTGAAATCTATGGATAATGATGTGTTAGCCCAATAGTGGGATAGATGTAATGCTGTTGTTCTTTCCTGAATTCTGAATTGTGTTTCTGAAGAATTGTATTTAGGTCAAATATTTTCTAAAAATGTTGCTGTTGTTTGGAATGAACTTAAGGAAACCTATGATAAAGTTGATGGTGTTATTACATTTAACTTGCATCATAAAATTAATTCTCTCTGTCAGAATAATTCTTCCTTGTCTGAATATTATCATAAACTAAACTCTCTTTGGAAACAATTTGATACTCTCATTAAACTGCCTACTTGTGTTTGTCATGCTGCAAATGATTTTCATAAACATAATGAACTTATAAAACTAATGCAGTTTCTCATGGATCTAGATGAGTCCTATAGTTCTGTTAGAAGTCATATTCTCACTAATGATCATTTACCTTCTGTTAAAAGTGCTTATGCTTCGTTGTCTAGGGAAGAGTCTCACAGGAATTCTTCTAATGTGTCTAATAAAGGGTCTTCTATTGCTTTTGTGTCAAAATTTAATGAACCTAAAAGAAAATTTAATTCAAATAATAATTTTGGTAATAGAAATCAGAATTTTGGAACTAGAGGTCCTAATACTAGTCTAAATTGCACAAACTGTAAAGGTGTTGGTCACATTATTGAAAGATGTTATGAGTTAATTGGATATCCTCCTGGTTATAAAAGAAATAATAATTTTCAAGGCTCACAGTTAAGTTCAAGACAAAATTATAATAATAATGTTGTGTTTGATAAACATAAGAATCATGATGTTGCTTCTACTTCTTCTTCTACTACTGGTTCTACTTTGTCTCTTACAAATGAACAGATGTCAAAGTTTTTAACTTTGTTGAATGACAAACCTTCTATCTCTGCAAATCTATCTCATATGTCTGGTACTTATTTCAATTCTAATAGTTTTTTCAACAAGAATTTTGATAAATTTTTTTGTTCTGCTAGTGAACAATGTGCTAAAAGTAAACATGATGGTTGGATAAGTGATTCTGGTGCAAATCAACATATGACTTTTTCTTGTGAAAATATTATGAATGGTATTGATGTTTCTGATTTAAATTTTACTGTGGGTCATCCAAATGGAACTTTAGCTAAAGTAGTAATGATTGGAAACCTAAAACTGAACAATGTGGTAACCTTATATGATGTTCTTATTGTACCAGAATACTGTGTGAGTTTACTTTCAGTACATAAGCTAGCTAGAGATAGTAAGAGATTTATAGGGTTTGATGAGTATAAATGTTATATTCAGGACTTAAAATCCAAGAAAACTCTTTGGACTGGTAGTGAAAAGAATGGTTTGTATGTTGTAGATGATGTTTCCGAGTGCCAAGGTGTGTCTAATTGTGCTTCTGTTTGTTATGTTTCTTATTCTTTGTGGCATAGTAGGCTTGGTCATCCTGGTGAACAAGTTCTTACTGTGCTGCAGCATACTCTTGACCTTGATAATAAACCTAAGACCTCTCCCTGTGACATATGTCATAAAGCCAAACAAACAAGGGAACCATTTCCTTTGAGTACTCATGTTTCAAAGGAAGTTGGAGAACTTGTTCATTTAGATTTATGGGGACCTTATAAGTTGGCAAGTAAAGAAGGTTTTAAATATTTTCTTACTATAGTAGATGATTTTTCAAGGGCAGTTTGGACTTATTTACTTAAATCTAAAGAAGATGTTTATGTGAATATTGTTGATTTTGTATCCTTAATTGAAAATCAGTTTAGTAAACATGTAAAAATGTTTAGGTCTGACAATGGAACTGAATTTATAAATCATAAATTTAAACTGTTTTGTTCTGAAAAGGGTATTTTGCATCAAACTTCTAATGTTTATACACCTCAACAAAATGGTATTGTGGAAAGAAAACACAGACAATTGCTCAATATTGCAAGATCTCTTATGTTTCAGGGGGAATTACCTCTTGTTATGTGGACTGAATGTATACTGACTGCCACCTATTTGATTAACAGGATTCCTTCTTCTGTGCTAAATGGTCATTCTCCTTATTATAAGTTGTTTAATTCTGAACCTTCTCTCTCACATTTAAGATCTTTTGGGTGTCTTTGTTTTGCTACTATCCTAAATAATGGTGATAAGTTTAGTAGTAGAGCAGAAAAATGTGTCTTTATTGGATATTCAAATGAAAAAAAGGGTTATAAACTCTATAATTTAGACAATAAAAATGTTTTTTATTCAAGAGATGTTAAGTTTTATGAAACTGTTTATCCTTTTAAAATGAAAAATGAGTCAACTTCTGTTGATAATAATGAAAATGTTAATCATTTTTGACACATTTTTTTCTGACCCAATACCCTATGATGAAGTGAGAGAAGCCCCTAATTGTGATGGCAATACTGATAAGTTCAACACTACTGCTAATGTTGGAGATAGAACATCAAGTGTTCATTCACCCATTATGCCTGGCAGTCTTGAATCTATTAGTACTGCAACACAAAGTGATGATATAGATAATTCTGAGGGTAGTCAAGATGTTCTTGAACATTTTGATGATCAGTCTCCTGAAAATGTTATTATTGATTCTGTTAATGAAATTGTTAATCTTAGAAGATCAGAAAGATCTTCTATTTTTCCTTACAAGTATAAAGATTTTGTAATAAATGGGAAAGTTAAGTATGGTGTAGAAAAAGTTGTGAATTATTCTTGTCTGACCAGTGAAAATTATTGTTTTATTACAAATTTGAATAAGAGTTCTGAACCTAGGTCATTTAGTGAAGCTTGCAAGGATTTAAATTGGGTGCAAGCTATGAATAATGAAATTGAGGCTTTGCATATAAATAATACTTGGATTTTAGTTGACCTTCCTAAAGGAAGAAAACCCATAGGTTGCAAATGGATTTTTAAGATAAAATATAAATCTGATGGGTCAATAGAAAGATACAAAGCTAGGCTTGTAGCTAAGGGGTATAGTCAAAGAGAAGGTATTGATTTTGATGAAACCTTCTCTCCTGTTGCTAAAATGGTCACTGTTAAATGTGTGTTGTCCTTGGCTGTTAATTATTCTTGGCCTTTGTTTCAATTAGATGTTAATAATGCTTTTCTATATGGTGATCTTTATGAAGATGTTTATATGATGTTACCTGAAGGCTATAGTGATAATAGTGGTAACAAAGTATGCAAACTTGTTAAATCATTGTATGGGCTTAAACAAGCTCCAAGACAATGGAATGAAAAGTTAACCAAAGCTTTATTTGAATATGGGTTTGTTCAAAGTAAGAGAGATTATTCTCTTTTTACTTATAGTAAAGAAACTGTGTTTGTTGTGTTATTGGTTTATGTTGATGATATTGTGTTAACTGGAAATGATAACATTGAGATTGAAAAGGTAAAACAGTTTATACAAACTAAATTTATGATCAAAGATTTGGGCAAATTGAAATACTTCCTTGGTATTGAAGTTCTTTATAACAGTTCTGGTATTTGTTTGTCTCAAAGAAAATATTGTATGGAATTGATGAATGAATTTGGCCTGTTCGGGTGTAAACCTATGAAAACACCTATGGAAGGTAACTATTCTATTTCCAAGAGTACTCCTAATGATAAAATTTTGGAAAATATCTCTGTTTATCAAAGACTTATAGGTAAATTGATTTACCTTACTCTCACCAGACCTGATATAAGTTATTCTGTGCATGCATTGAGTCAGTTTATGCATGCACCCACTGTTGAACACTTGAAATTGGCTTTTATTGTTTTGAGGTATTTGAAAACCTCTCCAGGAAATGGTATTCAGCTAAATAAAAATGATAATCTTGATTTACATGATTATGTTGACTCTGATTGGGGAAGATGTTTAAATACTAGGAGATCTGTAACTGGATTTAACATATATTTTGGTGGTAATTTGATTTCTTGGAAAAGTAAAAAGCAACCTACAGTTTCTAGGTCCTCTGCTGAAGCAGAATATAGGGCTCTAGCTTCTATTACTTGTGAATTACTTTGGATTATAAATCTACACAAATTTTCCTGCACAAATTTTCTGTGACAATAAATCTGCTATACAAATTGCTGGGAATCCAGTCTTTCATGAAAGAACTAAACACTTGGAAATTGACCCTCATTTGGTTAGGGAAAAAATATGTGCAGGATTAGTGAAAGTTATTAAGCTCAAATCCAAAGAAAATGTTGCTGACATTATGACTAAAAGCCTTTCTTCTGATCAGCATAATAACCTATGTGTCAAATTGGGTTTAGTTGATTTATTTCAAGTTAAGGTTGAGGGGGAATGTTCAAAATCATAAGTTTATTTTGATCAACCTTAACGTGGTAAATGGTATATAAACTTATACACTTCCTAGTGTTTGTGTTTATGTGTGCAGGATTTTATATTTGGACTTAAAAAGAGAAGAAAAGCTTTTATAGGGGTAAAAGTTAACAGACTAAAGAATGGAAGGTTAGAAGTGAAGAAGTTGAAGACTTGAAGGATGCTGGATGTAACTTTTATTTGCTGGAGTATAAATACCCTCATTAGGGTTCTTCTTACGAACGAATCAAACACATATTTTAGCCACTTTTTCTCTCAAATATATTCGTATATTTCTTGTATATTTGATCATCTAGATCAAATTATTCTGTGTTCTTATTATTAAGATAGTTTCAGTATTGTAATCAAAACTATAAACGATAATAATAATAATAATAATAATAATAATAATAATAATAGTTGGTCTTAATCGGGCTGACTGATTTGTTATATTGGTGATTCAATTTTCGTTCATATATCAACTGGGATGGAGTATTATAGTGAATCAACTATCAAATGGATCGCTAGTCGTCTTCAAGGTCGATCTGTTAGTACACCGAAAATTTCTCTCACCAAAGTTTGTCATCTCTTCTCGGGCTCCCATTAATGAAGGCTCGGTATAGTATTTGTTATTATTTATCAATCTGAATATTATCAAACATAGATAAACATTATTATCAGTCCAGCATTATGGAGATATGATTAAAGGGATGTTCTTCGCTCATGCCCTTGAAAAAAAGTGAAGTTATTTTGTTGTTTAAAGGTTTAAATGTTTAATGCATAACACTTTACTATCAAGTTAGCAGTTACTGATTTTTTAACCAAGTATAGCATAAGATATATTTATCAAAATTTGAAATATGTCTAAAAAAAATATATGCTAAAATGAACATTTTTCAGTCCAAATTTTGTCTTGTAAACAATGTTGGTCATTTTAAACCTTGTAAAACAGTAAGAACTTTAACAATGATCGTGTATGAAAACTAAAACCCAAAGAAGAAAAAGGACAAAAAAGAAAACTAAAAAAACACTTTCGACTCTGCTGGGGATCGAACCCAGAATCTCTGGTTTCGTAGACCAGCGCCTTATCCATTGGGCCACAGAGTCACTTTGTTGTTAAGTATAGCCTAATACTTTTATAATAAATGTCTCGGCCCAGCCCACCACTTGAAACACGATTCATTTCATTTTCTATCAAATTATCATAGCAAGTTTTTGATATTTCATATCGAGAAAATAAAGTACGCGGCTGTTACATATTTAAGTTTTGGTATGAAATTTTTCACCAACTTTTTAATGTATATATATATATATAAATATAAATATTAGACTCTTTATGTTTTTTATAGATTAAAAAAATAAAATGTAAATGATTCTACACCAAAACTTAGGTATCTATCAGTCACATCAACTCTAACCTCTTCATATATATATATATATATACCTCACTGCTATATGTTTACATCCACTTTGAATTGTGAGCACATTGATAATTATACTTTATATGTTTTAAGCACTCTCCATTAATTATTTTGAAATCTCTCTATCCATAAATAGATTTACATTTAGAAACACTTTACTAACAAAATATTTATAAATTTAATTTTTATACCTTTTGAAACAATAAAGTTGCCATGAAGTATAAAATAAAAATACAAAAAGTAGAATTTTTTTTTTTTTATGGAACATGGAAATAAATGTTTAGTTTGTTAATGTATTAAAATACTGTTCATGTGATATAGATACCTTTTAAGTTTTATGATATATATATATATATAATTTGAGACCAATTAAAAAAATCCAAAAAATGACAATTGATTTTCGTAAGTTACATATCACCATCATGATCTATTATGATATACAAGACTTTTTTTGTAAAAATACTAAGACTTTTCAGCGACGGGCCCACAGAAAAATCATGTGTAAGTTAAAAAATCATGTGTAAGTTAACTTACACATGATTTTTCTGTGGGCCATCGCCGGAAAGTCTTAGTGTTTTTACAAAAAAGTCTTGTATATCGTGTTTTTACAAAAATCAATGGTCCTAGTTGGTCCTAAAATAAGAGGTGGTCTCAAAATATCTCACCCCTATATACTCGTAATATTATAAGTTGACAAATATTTAATCAGGTAAGTATTAAACCACTAAAAAAAATATGAAGTTACATAAATTGTCGTTTAATTCCAGTTAACAATGACCAGACAGTTGAAAAATGGATATATCATCAATTAGAGTTTTCGCTAAGTAAGGATTTTGTTTTTTTGGATGTCTTTCATTCATTAGGATATGTCTGCATTGTCATTGTACTTGTGCTTTAACGTTTTGCTCGAATAATTTAGTTATACACTAAAGTTACTAATCAATTTAATTATCAATCTATATATCGCATATTCTATTAATCTAAGTTAATATTATGCATATCATTGCAATTTTCATACAATTGTTTTTCTGACATATTTATTTTTAAGTTATTTATTAAGAAGACCAATTTGATATTCAGTTCGGTCTTCAAAATGTTGATTTAATAAAAACATTATATGATAAAAATCTTATAGAAAAATCCTTATTACAAATATTTATTCGTTATATGATAAAAATCGTATACAAAAATATAACTTAATAAAACCGTATTATATTAAAAAAGAAAATTTTATTTAAAAAAATTAAAAATTAATTTTAAATATAAAAGTTGATGTAAAATATAAAAATATTAGTTTCCATAATTGTATCATTAAAAACATTAATTATTAATGTATACAAACTTAAATAAGGAAATAATAATAATGATTTAAATTTATTAAAAATTAAATTAAATTTAAAAAAGTTAAATAAGGTATATGATATCATCATTTAATCTAATGACTCTAATTAAAAGTTGAACTTAATCTAAGAGTCAATATTTATCAAATTATGCATTAAAGTTTTCTTTTATATATATATAGGTAGATATTAAGTATCATTGGGGATTAGGGGTCTTGGAAGGCTGCATATATCTTTTGAAATTTGAAATGCGTTATATAACATTAGTTCGTCCTTAAAAATTAATCTGTATATATATTTATAAATTAATATAATAAAATTGTGTCCTTTAATAATTTTGTTTTTTCAATATACAAAGAAAAACATAATTGTGTTCTTTAAAGTTTTTATTTGAAAATTTATAACTTTTTTAAAAACAAAATAAGTAAGTTAAGTGTTTGGGTTAGTTTTTAGAAATATTTTTACAAGTATAAGGCAATTTTGAAAAGCTCTGTTAATAAGAATTTTCGATTTACTAGTTTTTTACAAACAAATTTTAATAAACATAATTTTCATCGATAAATAATTTCTTTCTCCAACTTCAACACTTCATGCTCTTTAGGGTAGGCGGAGTACGTCGGTGACCAAACTGGTACTGGTCGGTTACCAGACGTAACACCATTCCGCCCCATCGGTACCTGATATGCGAGGAGAGAAGTGGGGAGAGCGGTGTCCGGGTTGCTCACTACCTTCTATTCATTTTTTTTTTTTCTCTTTTCTTGTTTTTTGTCTTTATTTGAGCGGGGAGAGGTGGGAGAGGGATGATAAGGTATTCCGTAAAGAAAAAGACAGAGGAATAGAAAAGTGGGGAGGAGTCGGGAGGGACTCTCCCACCTTTACCAACTATATATTCCATAATGTACTAGTTCCCACATTTCCAATCATTCATGTTGCTATAGAGCGGGAGATTTCCATGGCAATCTCCACATATAAAACTACAATGATAAGCTATTTTTCCGTTTTAACAATCAAAATAGATACCACTTTTTGTTTTATTTTGTTATAATTTAATCGATTTATTCTTTAAACAAAAAAATTTCATTAACAACTATCTAAGGTACTACTAAAATATTACAACCCATATAATAACACCTACTTACATACAATAGCTTCATGAGTTTGTAAATCAAAAGAAGTGTGTTAGTTGTGTACCACTTTTTTATGGGTTTATACTCATATTGTCGTAGTATTGATCCTGGTCGGCTAGTCCTATTTGTATTTCCACTCCACCCATTTTCTTATATCGCGGTCCAAGATAAGTGGGTACCGTTCATAGTTTCGTATCGTATTCAATGCAATTTTCGATATCAATACTGGATGGGGTCGAGACGTAGAAAATATAATTATTGTCATCCCTAATGTAAGTATCACTTTCTATAAAGTAAATTTTTTTTTAATAAGAATACAAGGGCTGTTTTCATATAAGCTTAAAAGTGTTATCCCCATATATAAAAGTTTTAATATATTTTCGGAATAGAGAAATAATTTTTATATTTTGTTCTTGATTTTAGAAATTAGACATGCTAAATTTAGGACAACCCAAAGTCACATTCTCCTTTTTATAACAAAAAGTGCATAAGCAAGATTTTAGAGGTCGGCCTAATGGGTGTGAGCAAGCTTCTTCCATCTCCATTCAAGTTCGTCTCCTCCGTTTTTTCCACAAATTTACAGGTCTTACTACTTACCCAATTGTTATTCTTATTAACTATTAATGTTATACACAAACATATATATATAATATTAACATAAAACAAATACGACAAGATCTTGATTATTAGATCATGATAAAATTGATTCACGAAGATTTATGAAGTACAAGTATATATACTTATGCACAATGATTTTTATAATGCACATTGATTTTTAGTTTAAAAAACCTATTTTTTTATTTGTACCTAAAACCTATATATATATATATATATATGAGGGAAAAGAATATCGGGCTATTTTGTACCTAGGCTTGGGTATAGAACCCCTCACATGACAAATTTTTAAACCGTAAAATTCATGGGGGCCATGTGATTAATTTATTCATTTTGCAACAAATATTAGAAATTGATATATAAGGGGATTTATACCTAAGTTTGGGTACAAGATAGCCACATATTTACTTTTCTATATATATATATGTGTGTGTGTGTTTTTTCAAGGTCAAATAAATCAGGTATTAAAGTAAAACAAATAAAATAATAGGTTCCTCGCTAAAAATTACGGTACATCATGAAAATCATCGTGCATCATTATAATACTTGTGTTTCGTGAATCAATTTTATCACGATCTAAAGGTCAAAATATTGTCTTATTTGTTTTACTTTAATACTTGTTTTATAATAATTAATCTCTCTATATATATCTTTGAAAAAATATTTACATTCTTCAACCGCTGTTAGAGACGTGTTATTATTATTTGATTCCTATTTTATTTTAGATGGGTATTGCTATACGAAGCCCTAAGGGCTTTCGTTAAGATGTATTAAATAGTTGTACAATTAACATAAAAATCAAAGGGTGAGATATGATATGAAAACGTACAACCTTTTTATGTACTTCATTTAATATTTTCCTTTATTTTATTTATTGATCTTAAGTCCCATTATGTTTTTGTTTGAGGGGTTTTACATTTTTGATAGTTAAGTTGTACATTTGTGATTTGTGCTTTATGGCAGTACCGCCCCATCTTTTGGGGCTTATTTTATGGCACAAGTCAGTATAATTAAAGTTAAGTCATTCCATCCATTTTCATTAGGGTTTATGCCATAGAATGTAATTATACTCTTTGTTTTTTTTACGGAAAATTTGAGATCAACGATATTGCCCGTTCATATACCCATTTTCAATTTCAGAAGGAACCCGGTAATATCCGAGAAACCCCTGTCTCGGCCCGGGAAGCATTTTGTTCACACCTGATTTGGAATCCAAGACCAAAGTCTCAAGTTCTCCTAAGTACTAATCCATCTATTGATGGTTAGTACAAAAATGATGCCTGTATTTGGACAACATTTGAAAGTTTAATGTGTAATTTTTTTAATAAACAAGTTCCTGGTGTATATTGGACAAACATTAATTTGAAGTTTTTTTTGTGTATTATATATAATAAAAAATTACGTGGTGCTATTGGAATATTATACTGTATTATCTTTCTTGGTTATCTTTCCCCTTTATGAGGAGGAATGTGTCAGCCTTAGTTGAAGTGGTAAAATAAATGGTTAAGAGGGGTACCCCAGTTGGTCAACAGGTCGGGTAAAGAGACAGGTCGGTTCGAGTTGTGTCACGGGACAGGTTGGTTTTTTTTTTGGGTAAATCAGGTCATGTGAGGTTTCTAAGGTAATTGATGGATTATGCCCAATATGGCTAAGCTAAAGTCCTTTTAAAACCAAAAGATACCATAAAGTCCTTTTATCACATTGTCATAATTGGTATTTTATGTTACCGTTTCTTCGCAATCTTCTGTGATATTAATGGTATTGCATATATTATGAACATATGATTGAATTTGGTGCTTTGCTACTCAGGAATTCCTACAAAGGATGCTTATGTTTACAACGAGGATCAACCAAGTTTGAGCGACCTCCCTAATGATGTTTTATGCAACAACATATTTACCCGGTTACCTGCAAAACTTGTTGCTCGAATGAGGTGTGTCTCTAAATCATGGAATGCTCTTTTATCTCAACCATGTTTCATAAATTCCCACCTTGAGCATTCATTGCATAATAACAAGGATGAAGAAATTCTCATGGTTTTTGAGGATGATTTTTGTTTCCGCAGTAACGCAGTCAAAGAACACCGCCCATTCACACCACACCTATTCACAGTACACGGGTCTCGATCTCCCCATCACCAGCTCACTAGTGTCATTAAGCTCCCTGTTAATGTACCATCAGCAAAACATACCTTCTGTCATGTTATTGGTTCGGTTAATGGCTTAGTGTGCTTTAAAAACCATGCGAAGTCTACTGATCCCATTTACATTTGGAGCCCGTCTCTTTCTGCCCTATTACCTCTTCCACCATCTACTCTAAATCACAAGTCCTCTTTTGATTATTCATACCTTTTCCGCTTTGGGTATGATCCCAAAAATGATGACTACAAAGTTGTTAAGCTTAAAGGCGATTGTAAAGGATCTCATGAGTCATTTTATGCACATGTTCTGATTTTTAAAAGTTCGTCACCAGTTGTTGAGGTGTATAGTATGAGAAAGGGTTCCTGGGAATCGATCGCTCAAAGCTTTCCATCACACATCAAAAGAATTTTTAATCAAAATTAAGTTTGTGCAGATGGGCAGAATGGACATATTCATTGGCTTTGTTATATTGATGAGGAAATGACCAGAGAAGGGATAGTTGCCTTTGATTTGGAGATGGAAACGTTTAACGAGATATCTCTTCCTGCTTCCATACAACATTATTCTCTTCCTGCTTCTATGAAACATTATCGCTCACTTGTATTGGGTTTTATGGCTGGAAAACTTTGTTTAATGTCACACGTTAAAGACGGTGTGTGTGAGGTTTGGGTGATGAATGAGTATGGCGTGGCTGAATCCTGGGTGAGACACCATGTTTTCCCACAACATGTTGGTATTGAAAGACCATTTGGATTCACGAAGAATAGCGAGTTCCTTTTTGAAGCTGATGGTATGTCTCTAGCTTTGTATGATCCGGTTACAGCTAATTTGAAATCTTTTGAGATGACAGCACCCCGTTATATTCGCCTCGGTACCAGAACCAAAGTTGTTCCGTATGTTGACAGTCTCGTGTGGATAGCACCCGCTAAGCATGGGATCAACGTTCCTTCACTAGCAGTTGAAAAGAAAAAATCCCTTAGAAGCTGGTTGATAAAAAGATCGGCTACAAGAGGCAAGGCATCATATTAATTTCGTGTTATCTTTTTGTTAAATCTACTACCGAAATTACCAATAGTACATTGTTGCATCAGACCATGTTGCTTTTTTATGACATACATGTAATTCCGGTTTTGCTTTCTTCGGTTTCTTTTGGCATGTGTGTTCCGTTTCTTTAAACCAAGATCGTTGTGGATTAAAATCTAATTGTAGAATTAATTTACTGCTACTTAATGAGACTAGTTTATGTATACTAATCTTGGTTAAACACTAATTTAGATTGTAAAAATGGTTTTAATTATATACATTAGACTATTAGAGGTTTGCATACCTTGTTTCTTGATTGTGTTTTTTAACTTTTCACATTGGTGGGGCTTTTTTTTTTTTTTGCATCATAGTTTGTGTTAAGGAAATTAGGTAAACTGCCTGAAGAAAGAGGTAGCTGCTGGAATAGCCTGATGTTGGCAACAGAAGCAAACTCTTTTAGAATCATATGGCATCTGGTTAACGTTTCAAGTCATCTATGCTGCTGTTTTGGGTCACCTTAGTCTGCCATGTTTACGTGTATATGTGTAACGCATCTAACGTGCTGTAGTTCCCTTTCCTTATATTTGATGTTAATCGCCATATGATGGTTCATTTATGGAGATTTATAATGTGGATTGGAATAGAACTGTAAGTTTCCGACTCTACTTATGTACTACTTGATATATGAACAATATTCGGTGGATATATTTATGTAGTTTCCTGAAATCGATTTATATCATTGTTTCTGAGTTGAGAAATGAGAAGAAATTGGTCCGATTTGCATAGTATGGAGACCAGTATCTATCCGAAATTACATATTCGAATATTGGATGCCCATATTTACTACCAAATTTTTTTTTATTTGTTTTAAATATGCTTGGCTCAAAGGGAGTTGAGCCTCCAAAATTTCCCTATATCACTTTTTGATTTTCATCCAAATTGACTTTAGAAGGCTATTATGGTTTCCTAGATGTTATGCCCATTCCCTTCTACTATTTAGATTTTTGGTTGATAACAAAGCATGCAAATAATGCCAAAATCTAGGTTTTGTTATGTTCACTTGTACAGAGTATATTTCAACATAGTTTTTAATGAAAAACACAAAGTGGGATACGGTTTTGGTTGTAGACCTATAATTGGGATATTTGTTAGAATATGATGGCAATTTTGGACCCAATGAGCCAATCGAGGGAGCCACCAGCCCACTAACATATGTCAAAAGACAATAAAACCCCTTTTCAACCGCTTCTATACTTCAACAAAACCAAATATTGACATACCCATTTTGGTAAATTACTAGCACTCATTCAAAAATGACATGCACCCCATGTTTCCACATGTAATGGCAGTTTTTATAACTTTATATCAACAGACCAACATATGTTATCCGCTTCTGTTTCTATAGTCACATTTTTTCATATTCAATCTTTCACAATTTTCTCTCTAATACTAATGGAGCTCCGTTACCTAAGAAACTTCCCATTTGAAGCAGTTACATTGTTGTTGTTGCTGAACCAAGTTGTGAATGCTAGTGTTGGCAATGACCCGTGTCGTTTTCCGGCTGTTTTCAACTTTGGTGACTCGAATTCTGATACTGGTGGCTTGTCTGCGGCGTTTGGACAAGCCGGACCGCCTCATGGAGAGTCATTCTTTCATGGTCCGGCTGGTAGGTATTGTGATGGCCGTCTAGTTATCGACTTTATAGGTAATTATTTCATCTTCAATACATTTCTTCATGTTAGTAATAGTTTAACATGTCAATCCTCGTCGATATGACACTGTAACTTTACTCATTATTTGTTTTGCAAAGTCTCTACATATCATATTTATGTGATTTCAATTTAATTCCGTACAACATCCTTTTTTTTTACATTACATAATGTTCTAGTGCATAATACTATAAAACACATTTGAGGATATATGACATAAAAAGATGATGTATAAATCACCAATTCTTTAAGAACAATTATTCGTTTTTGTGTGAAAAAGTCACACATGAATTTTTAAAAAAAATATTTTAAAGCAATCTTTATATTATATAAAAAGATGTATATGATCTAAAAGGACCACTATATTCTTTTTCACGTGATAATTAAAGGTCCCAACTCCCAAGTAGTCCAAAAAAATACAGTAACTAATTCACGGGCTCGAATGTTTTTCCTGTATCATAAATAATCTTAGGCTATCTCCAATGCTAAGGACCTCTAGGCGTCCTTGAGCTGTCACATCGTATCTTTACAAATCCTTGCACATCCTTATAAATCCTTAAAATCCTATAATTTTATCTTCAACTATACAAACTTCCTTATACATCCTTTAACTCCACTAAAAATAAAAAAAATATAAGTAAGAGCACCTAATATGCCCTTGAGTAAGGGCATTCATCAAAAAATCTTTAGTTTTGGATAAACTTCAACTGCAAATGATATCTAAAGGCACCTAAAGGCACCCGATGGCGTCCAAAAACATCCCCATAGTCTTACATTCTAGTTGTGACAGAAACTTGATCTTTATGATGTAATGTTCTCTTCCTAAAATATTCGGGCGTCTCATCGGATTCTTAAAAATTAAATAAATTTCGTGTTAACAAAAAAATTTGATACCCATAACAAAAACAATAAAATTGGATGTGTATTATATATTTCGGGTTACAAGTTATAAAATGATACATTTATGCATAAGATGCTATTTGATTTTCTTGACCAAATTTTGCAGCACAAAGCTTTGGCCTGCCATACCTTAGTGCATATTTAGATGCCCTTGGTTCGAACTTCACCCATGGAGCCAACTTTGCCACAGCTGGTTCAACAATTAGACCCCAGAATACAACCCTCCATCAAAGTGGGTTCAGCCCATTTTCCTTAAATGTTCAATGGTACCAATTCAATGATTTTCATCACAGGGTCCAAACTTTTCGTGCTCGTAAAGGTGACAATTTCTTCCCTTGTTATAGAACTTCTTATGACTGATTATTTTGTTGTGTAACGTTTTAAAATAAATAGTGTGTAAATATCTCGATGCAGACGATGGTATTTTTAAGAAGTTGATGCCGAAAACCAAAGATTTTGAACGTGCGTTATACACGTTTGATATTGGGCAAAATGATTTAACCGCGGGCCTATTTCAAAACCTGACTGTTGATGAGGTTAGGGAAAGTGTTCCTGATATTTTGGGCCAGTTCAAAAGTGTCATCAAGGTGAGTGAAGTCATTTCAGTTTAACAAAGGTGTCTTATCTTATCTATAGCAACATTATATGTTTTTCTTTAATAAACTCGAGTTTTGTTGATCAGAGTGTGTACGATCAAGGAGGACGATTCTTTTGGATACACAATACAGGCCCATTTGGATGTCTACCATATGTGATGGCTCGGCAACTAGTCACGGCTGGAGAAATAGACAGATACGGATGTGTGGGCCTATTTAATGAACTCGCTCAGTTTTTCAACCATCAATTAAAAGAAATTGTTAACCAGCTGCGAGATGAACTACCCAAGGCTGCAATCATCTATGTTGATGTCTATTCAGTCAAGTATGAACTCATTACCAAAGCCAAACGACACGGTGAGTGATTTAATTGATCAGTTTTTGGTTATGGTTCACATATTTACCAGATAATAGCGACGTACTTTGAAGTTTAACACGGGCCATTGTAGTCTAGTCGATTCATTGTATAACAAGGTTAGCCAAGAAAGTGTTATATTGAATGATTAAAAAAGTTGTTTAAATTGCAGGGTTTGTGCATCCATTAAGAGCATGTTGTGGTCATGGAGGAAAGTATAACTTCAATTTGCATATGGGATGTGGTGGAAAAGTCAAAGTCAATGGCAAAGATATCCTAATTGGTAAAGCATGTGAAGATCCAAATGTTATGATCAATTGGGATGGGGTTCACTACACTCAAGCAGCCAATGAATGGGTCTTTAACCAAATTGTAAACGGGTCATTCTCTGACCCGCCATTGCCGCTAGGATTAGCTTGCTATAAAGAATCCTAAGAGGGAACGTTTTGTTAGAGATTATTATAGAGGAAGCTTGAATAGTAAGGCAGAATAAAATTAAGCTTGTCCATTCAGCATTTATCATGTTAAATATTTATATGGTTTATCAAGGAAGAGTACATGATGAAGTCACTTTTGATGTAGCTTACTTTGGGTTTTTCTTGGTATTTGGTTTGGTTAAGTATAGTTATCATCTACTTTTAACATGCCGGAAATATTATCTCGAAGATCAAACACTTGTTCTTTTGAGACACGCTCAGAATTGGATTTCATAGAACGAATGTAGTAGTAAATTGACTCGTATTATCTATTGTTGCAAAGTACAAAGGTTTGATTATACTTGAGTAACCAAAAATATTAGATACGCTCAAGCTTTGCTAAATGATATTTGACTCCATTTTCACACATTTCTCTAAATAATCCGAGTATATAATAGTCCTTGCCCCATAGCTCAGTTGGACATTGATGGTGTTGATGAGGCCGAAAGACCATTTGGTCATAAGTTCAAGTTTTCACAAAGGGGGTTTCTCATCAACTAAATGAGTTTCCTCCAATTAAACTGGGTTTAGGAAATATATGATTCCCAGTATGGAGACAAAGGTCTAACTAGAGTTTCTTTCCTCTCGATTTAAAGTTTGGCAATGAAAAGATGAATCTAACTTTATTGTTAAAAACATAAAATTAAATATACAGTATAACATAAGGTATAGCAACTTAGCAAGCGTTTACATGATGGGCCATTCGACGGGAATGTAGAGCCAGATTAGCATTGGGCTTACATGAGTTACTGATTATAGCCTGGCAGGCAAAAGTGGAATGGGCTATAGAAAATAACATTAAAACAACATCTAGGATTCTAGGACCAGAGTGGGGACATGAGACTAATTAAAAATAGTTAAATTTATCAATAATCTATCTTCTTCTATATCTATACTATAAAAAAAAATCTTTTTTTAATTTTTGATAATGTTGAAAATATGTAATATTTTCAATTTGACACCATTTAAAATACTTTTACATACACTACCTCCTTAACATTAATGATTAAATTACATTATCAATCATTTATGTTTTAAATTATATTCATTAACCCTTTACATCAATTATATACACAACTCAACATCGCTCCATCATCAACCGTCGCCCAACCATCACAACGTCGCCGCCACGACTACCGTCACATCGCGCCGGTACCGTGCTAGTCTTTTATAAAACAAATTGTCTCTTCAATTTAAGAAATTCATCACTTTTTCTCAATATCCCCAAACTACCCCAAATAACCCTAATAAATATATTTAGAATGGTTAGTTTTTGCATCTTATTATATTTTGCATGTAATAACTGAATTATATTTAGAATGTTAACCACCGTTAAATGCCTCATCATCTCATCTGATGAAAGTATCCTAAACAACCTGTATTACCGTTAGGACATCTCACGCGTTATAAACCGTAGCCGCTGCAACGCGCGAATACTTTTCTAGTAAATCAAAAAGATAAACTGATAGCATCTTTACAGATACAAACCCGATGACATGCATGTTCCTGAAAATTTCAATTATTCATCGTAATTACAGTACTAGAATAATAATAACAACATACTTACATCTGAGAATATAATAACACATTGATGTATCCTCCCTTGAAATCCATTTTTTTGATTTATCATACAATTATGTGTGATGGATGGGTTTGATAACTCTCGAACAAATTAACATCAAGTCTAATTTGATAGTCCAGCATCAATTGAGACTGCAACATCTACGTTTTAAATTAGCACATAAGTGACATGTCATAGTAACTATAAAATCTGATTTTGATTGTTCATTTTTAATATTTTTATATTGAAAGAAGAATGTAATGATAAATCTACTTTTAAAAAATCTAAAAAAAAAAAATTACTAAGACTTTTTTAATTATAAATTATATTCTAGAAAGTATTGTATGAATCCACAAAGTTTTTTAAACTATAAATTTAATTTCTAGAAAATATTGCTTGAATGAATCCACAAATTAAGCTTTTGGTACTCAATGATATTTAATATTAACGCATGTTCAGTGGTTCACGGGTGATGGGAATGAGGGTAAATGTCTTCTTCCAACTCAAATTGGATGCCAAATGACTTTACAAGACACAAGATGATGAAACGGAAGCTTAATGAAGAAAATCCAGACCTTCAGAAAAGTGAGCGCCGCTTGTGTCCCTGACGATCGCTGCTCGTAGCACCAAGTCAGAACTGACCTTTCACAATATAAATAGAAGAATAATCCCTCAAATTTTGAGAGAGCAGTTTTACGGCCACCAGATGACACACACAAACCCTATGTCGAATTTTGTAGCTTTTTAAGGCGATTTTGGAGTTCCAAACACCTCTTGATCTTCATCTTGAACCTAGATATACATTCTCTTTTACTTTCTATTGTAGGTAAAAAAATGTCTTTCATCTTTTTAGATTTTGTGATTCCATTAATAATGTTTAGTTAGTAGGCTGAATACTTGTTTGAATTGATGTGATCATGTAGACTATTATTTATTTTATTGTGTATAGTGTTTATCGTAAATCCATGATCAACAAGTTTTCATATTAATGTTATTGGTTTTATATTTCACTTTATTGATTTAACTATGATTGATGTGTCTATAGTGTTTCACTAGGTACAATATGCTTCAGACAGAAAACACTAATCGGTATATAATTAGTTGTAAAAAGTGATTCTTCTCAAGCGAGCGAATCCAAAACCAATACAATTAGAACTAGGTGAACATGATGCTTAACAATGTCAGACACGATCTAGTGACATGTTGCACTATGACCATCGTAGAAAATTAATACATAGTAACTGCTTAAGATCTGATTATAATTAAAGGTAAATCTTAAACACGGGCTTGAATTAATAATGCTTAGCAGTGAATCTAGCTAGAATCTGTCTATAGGATAGATGTGAGTCTAACGACAACTCTAGTAATTAGGTTTGGTGAATCTAGCAAGAATCAGAACCCTGAAAAAGTCTTCCAACAGTCTAGCACTAGATAGGGTAATAATTTTAAAGATACATGTGATTAGATAGGCCAAACAAGTATTTCTAAATTCTAGAAGCCAGGCTAAACAAAGCTTCTCACTAGACCAAATGATTAAGGTCTTTTTTTATTTTATTTTTTATTTTAGTGTTTTAGTAGTTAATAAAGAAAATATGACAACCCCAACCACTAGAAGTCTAGAATTACAAATATTATTAGATTAGGTAGCACAAGCGTTCATGTGAATGATCTTGTAGTTACCGCAACACTAGCTATATGAGATCGAGTTTACATCCCATAAACGTGTATTTAATTTGAAGTATTTACTTGAATAATTGATGTGCAAAATCGAGCTTTAAATTTATAAAACTAAAACTACCTACAAACTCACTCCTACGCACTCACGGGAAGTGGACCCGATCGTTTGTAATATAGTTAAGAGATAAGTCTGAGTTCGTTCTCAGGGATTGGAAATGACTAGTTGCTTATGAAATGGTTTGGAAAACGGGTGTTGCTTTGAAAATCCTCTTGACAATTAAAGTAAAATTGGTTTGCAAAATAATTGCATAAATTTGTAAAGAACTTCAGACAATATAATTAAAAGTCATCCACCTTGACTTCCCTCGACTTCAAATGTGATTGCATTAAATTAAGAACAAATTTTCTAGAGTTTAAGGATAATCATGACAAGATTAAGGTGCTCACGTGGTACCACCAACCGTGAACAAAATATCAAATCACCTAACTGCTAGTTAAATTACCCAATCCGGTACCATCAAAGCAAAGACAATTCTTCCAACAATCAGTTTTATTGACTATCAAATTATCAATTGAACCTAAATGACAATAACGTGGTACCACCAACCGATATCAATCACGTTGACAAAATTAATCTTTTCTTAAAATGATATTCACTATTATACCATGAACTAGTGATAATTACTCATAGACAAGTAACCGTTTTAAAATCACATACACATTCAACTGGTACCACCAACGAAGAATCATATGCAACCAATATCAAAATTAATTAATGAAAAGAATTAAAGTCATCAAGATCACAGAACAACGATAATTAAATAAACTCTCTTGAATTAAAAATATTGCAATTACATTATTCGTCTCGTTTCATCAAGGTGGATGATTAAATGTTTAGCCACTCATGATCAATCCACAATAATAATTAAAATAGAAGAGAAACATGATGTACCAATCGTTTGAAGAAAAATAAATTGCAAGACAGTAAGTAGATACGATCTAGATGGGTGCCCGTGAATCTTCAACGAATCCGCCTAAGAAATTATCTTGATTGGAGATTGAAGAACCCTTGTAGAACAGCTCCTAGAAAGATTTTTGATACCTATTTTCGAACTATGGTGAATGTTATTTATAATCCTTTGTTTTGAATACTCGACTTTCTGTACATCTCATTGTTCCGCCTTAGTTGGGGTGTTACAGAAAATGGTATCAAGAGCCAAGGTTATAGAGAACATTGGAGTTCCTACGGGAATTTCAAAACTATAGCCACTTTTCAAAACGATTTTTATAGTCGAGTTGAGCATGAGGTTAAGTGGATTAGTTTGAGCTTTACATGGTAGGACCCTAATTAAACATAGAGTCATGAATCTATGTTTAATTATGAGAGAACCATGTAAAACTCAAACGACCATTTGGACTTATGTTCAAAAGGATTCCTTTTCAAAAAAAAAAAAAGAAAAAAAAAGAGAGATCTTTATTAAATCCGTTTTTATGAGTATACGTGTTGCATTGAGACATTCACCTATGCACATATAAGGATTCGAGACTTGCTTTAGTTGAGAATTATGCTAGCTTGGTAGGATTCCTCTTCTTGCAAATTAGAAGTGAAACGAATCTAAGATTGAAATATATTTGTTGATGTATGCTACTCTATGCTATAACATGCAAACTTGGGCATGATTGATTTGATTGTAATATGAAAGTTATAAGGTACAATGTGAAAGTTGTAATGTGCAATGTGAAAGTTTAAAGGTGCAATGTGAAAATTTTGTGAAAAATGCACGCGTAAAAGATTTATGAATTATGATGTTGAACTTTAAGTAGCATATGCACTATAAAATAATGTGATTATTATGAAGCATGAAATTATTTTCGAATATGACTTGTTTAAGTTATTGGGTGATGAGACTGATTATTTAAAAATGAACTGAAAGGGGATATAGGTATGACGAGTAATATGAAATTCTATAGCCGATATGGATATAAGAGCTTTTACTATCTAAGTTTGGATTATTTGAAATATGGATATAAGAGCCCCGACTCTCTAAGTTTGAGCTATTTGAAATTAGCGTGTGAATATTGCGATGATTATGTAGTCATGCCTTACTATTGAGATACTTATTGCACCATAAGGTTGAGCTATATAAGGACTAGTGCGTAGATGATGTAATGACTATATAGTTGTGCCTAATTATGAGATAGTTATGATGCTCTAAGATGTGACTATTGAGAACTAGTAATTGCTTGATATGATGATAATATGGTCAGTCCTTACTATCAAGATAGATATTGTATGTTGAGATTCGACCGCTTGAGAACTAGTGATTGCCCTTGGGGAAATTCATTATAAACTAGAAATTTTCTAAGTATGAAAGTTGTCATTAAGTACCCCTCCGATATTCGTTCACTCGTGCTTTTTGAAACTATTCAATATCCTTTTTCTTATGACACCGCTATTCATTATTTACATACGACGACGCGATATCACCTATAAAGCATCCTCTCACGAGCGTTTGACGATATACTCTAAGGATTATAGTCCCAAGATATGACGCGACTTGAAGATATCTACGCACAACCTTTTTATGCGATCTGAGATGGCGCAAAACATAGGGGGAATGTCAAACTAAGTCAGAGATTTACAAATGGTGAATGGCACTAAGGCCTTATCACGATACAATGTCACCAGTCGAACACGTACCCATACATTCTAGATGACACACTGTGAGGAATGTAGCCTTGAAATTTGGTGCAAAATTTCTATTTTAACACGTATACACGAACATCTATCTATACTATCTAAGTCGGTGCGACATATGTTGACGTTATCGAAAGTTGGAGTCCAATGGGCAACATAACACATAGAAGTGATTTCTTTAACTCGCGCAAAGAGTCTGATTCGAGCCTTAATGAATCTTTTGTTTCTATATCGTTATTTCATTCATTCGAAACCAAATTCTATATCTTTGACATTCTTGATAATTCATAGTATTGATCACCACCGCCTCCCCTCAAAAGTTAATAACCTAACAACATACAACTCACTTACCCAACACTCAAAAATAGCGAAATCGAGTAAGTGACACCCTACTCTCGCTGCGACATCAAGAGATGCGAATGACGTTTAGTCATCAGTTGTCCAAAAGCGAAATGCTTGGGATAAATATATAGCATAGAAGATGCTATTGGATCACAAACATAACGTAGGCCATGGAAGATATGCTGTATGTCAATCGAAGTACAAAGAAGCAAATTTTCACAAGCGGCGTTGAAGCATTCCGTTTAACTCACCTAAAGATATTAATTTGGGTTGACGTCTTATTCTCACTATGAACTCTTACCCCTCACCTCCACATTGGAAATAGCCAAGTGAATTTTGACAAACTCGAGGACCAAACACGATGAAAGCATGGTCCTTCTTCTTTTCCAAAGATTCACGATTCCCTTAATCCACGGATGACTCGACACAACACCTGAAAGTGGTGAGACCAAATAACTAACACCACCCACTCGCAACGACGTTAAGAGAAGGACTCACTCGAAACAAGGAAGTTCAAGAAACTAGCGAGTCAGAGAAATATAGTATAGAAGATACTATAAACTAGTATACCCAATGGAAGCAATGCCTTGGATATGGTCTACATGTGAGCGAGTGTAGAGGCAATTGAACTGAGGCCTCAAAGTGATGAAGGAATTAAAGGTCCTTTTATCCTTGTAAAATGAATCCACAACGGCAATTAGCAGAAATTCTAAAGTTACTGTTGGAGCAAAGATGTAATTAAGGGGGGGGTGAGAAGTAATATAAGACTTATGTGACCCTCGCGATTTGAAAATAAATGAAAAATGATTTGGGACTACTCTGGAGGGCAAGAGTAGTAACAAGTAGGATTAGGAAATCTGGCAAATTGAAGGCCGTCGAGAATGATAAGAAGATTTGGTGGATTGAAGATTGCCAAAGAACGTAAGAAAGCAAGGTGATTCGAGGAACCTAGTTAAGAAGGTGGCTAATGAGCTTGCTTAGAGGAGAAAGCAAGATGATACGAAAAGCATGGAATCCCTTACATTTTTCTAGAAGAAAAATGTTAAGGGGGTAATCGCAACAAGGAAGATACTCGAACAAGGGGTATGAAACACAAGGTTTTACTCTATCTTTCAAGAAGAGTTACTCACTAACGTCATTGAAAGAGACATGAAGTAGAAAGTAAAGTAAAGGAAGGAGATTAAATCAAGCGATAAAGTGAAGGTATTGACGTTATCTACGAGATGTAGTTCCAACGGTGTTCATCTTTATGGCGCTCCATGCAATATACTTTAGATACCTATTGGAAAACCTTCATCGAAAGACAAACTATTAGTAGAACATATCAACTAAGCCAAGAGAAAGAACGACGAGTTGTGATGGCCACTTCCTCATGATCAACGAACCGTAGGGAGGTAAGTAGAAAAAAGATGAATTTGGGTAAGAAATATTTTGCAACACATGGTGGGTCGTCAAGGACCATCGCTCCAAGGAGTAGTGCGCCTAAGAAAAGAGAACAAGGAAAACAATATGGAATCACTAAGTTAATAGTGAAAGCAAATAAGGAATACAACGTTAGAAGTCAAGGCACGTACCACCACAACGATCAAGGAAGTTGGTCGTTGAATTAACTTTCAAGAAACTACAAACTCCGGGAAGAGCTATTTACTAAACACTGGAACGAAAGCGTGATAATGATAACATACATCTGTGATGAGTTCGGATTCAAGGATCCCTACCACTATGATCTCACAAGTACCCCTAAAATAACTTCATGGACTAGTGACTGCTGGTGTGTTATTCGAGGCGACGATTACTCTAATTAGAGATGGATTTGAGTGATGAAATGGTAAGGAGTATGGTGACCCATGAGAAAACGAAATAAAAATGGAGGGAACCGCATGGTTGAGGAAAAGACTAAGTAACCGTTGTTTCCTCTAAACTATCTTATACCGCAATTCATAATAACATTATGTTATAGAAAGCTGAAAATAGATTTGAGGCTTTAGAAGAGCAAGGTCATTGGAAGTTTTGTGGAGGCCTGAAAGGACCTAAGAAGAATTGTCCTGGAGAAGGGGTCCAAATTAATAAGGGCTTGAGATGTCCGTCTTACCAAGATAGTGAGGATATGATATGATTAATTGTAAGCATAAGGATTGTGTAAACTCTATCACGAGGAATGCATAGGATGAGAAGAGTAATGGAAGAGGTTATATGTGCAATGTAAGAAAAAAAGAAGAAGGGGAGTTCGGTAGGAAATATGTCATAGATGATAGAACTTCTACCTTAGGGGAAGAAATAAAGGTGCCATGAAACGATTTAAAAGCCAATATCGGCAAGAGCAAGAGAATAACGATGTGACTTAGCGAATAACGAAAAAAGGTGACTTTGGGAAAATAAGGGCGAAAATTGAAAGAACAAAGGTGAGTATGAGGAACAAGATGGAACTATCATCATACATTACATGACCGATTTTCCTTGCACGCCATGAGACAATAAAGACGAACTAAAAACCCTAGAATGAGGTATTATGGAGATGTACCCTTGCAAATTTTAATACAACTCGGCATCCCGGATTAGCATTACCCTTGTTAAGGGGCTAATCCCTTAACACGTGATTAGTCACAACCAAAGTCAATATTTTCTAGTAGCGGCAAGCGTGTCCAACATCAAACCAAAGAAAGATAAAAGTAGGCGAGGAGCCAGTGGAGGATTCTTTATTGGGACAAAGCAAACGATAAAGGAAAGTATACACAGTAACAATGGGAAAAGAGTAGCCACCAACGATAGAATTTCCAATGTCTCTTATTATTTTTGTTATAACTCGCATTATGAGCCGTTTGCTCACTTTACACCTCCGTATTAATATCCTTGTCATCATCCCATTACTTAACATGGATCTAAGCAAAATGGACCACACATAATGATTTCTTACGATTAATCTCAAGTCGTCTCAAGAAGTGAGCGACAATTATAACTCTTTCAAAGCTTCTAATCAAGCGATATTTAGGGCACCAAGGAAAACATGCCCCCAATTATAGAGGTTAAAAAGTCCGTAAGTAACCAAAAGTCATGATAAATCCTATATGAACTCTCACATTTGTATGACTCCGTGAAGCTATCCTTATCGTCAATCTATTCATTTTATGACCGTGTGAATGAGCGAACTTCGAGGACGAAGTTGATGTTAAGGGGGTAATGATGTAACAACCCTCAAATTCCAATTAAGAGTATTTACTTATACTTATCTAGGTATCGATCCGTAGAGGTTTATTAAGAGAATTGCCTTCTAGACATTTGGGGCTTAGTGCTAATTGCCCTCTAGTACAGTGAAATGCCTTAGAAATGCTATAAACAAAAACTATAATCATTCAAGACAATCTCATACTATATTTAGTTCTAATTGAACTTCATGAAAATGTAAGTGAACCAAAAATTTAATTTCAAGGAGTTAAATCATAAGAATAACTATGCAAGACTCACAAGATGAGATAACAACCCAAAAATTTCTTATGGATATCCAACAGTTCAAACACCAAGTTAATTAAAGTACATATGAGCACAAAAATATAATGACCATCTCAAAAATTTTATTTATAAATCTTATTCATGCAAAAGAGTTGAATAATAATAAGTAAATATATGTATGTCTAATAAAAATGCAAGATTATAACTAAAGAGTTAAGTAACAAATCCAAGATATAAAATGTATATACACATACACGGATATATATATACATATGAACACAAAATATATCTTAAAAGTCTTCTACCTAGTTAATTTAAATGTCCATACATGCATCCATACTTACATACATGTTATACAAATACATACACACTTAAAATACACTCCAAAAATTCAAAATCCCTCCCAAAAACACCACCCTAAAACCGGCTCCCTCCTCCCCATACACTTCACTCAATCAAAATATATCTAGATGTTTCATCCTTACACTCCCAAGACACCTTTGGTTACTACAACACTTCACACCATCCTCCACACTCCACCATCATTTTCACTCTCACCAACACACACAATATCTCTTTCTCTCTCTCAAATTTTCTGCACTCTTCCTCCATTCTCTTCTTCAAATTTTGGCTCCAATAACAAAGAAAAAGGCAAGAGAAATCAATCTAAAGTTATAGTAATAATAAGAGTTTTTAAAGGATTAAACAAGGGTTGATTCAAGATAGTTTTAAGGGTTATTTCAAGGTTGGAATAAGGGTTGTTTAGAGCTTATAAGGCCACGAAATTTCTGCCCAAAATCACTTTCAAATCCGAGTTCATCAATGGTATAAATCTTCATCTCTTTGTTTAATCTATCTTGTTTTTGTTTATACTAAAAGATCTTTATCAAAAATTAAGTTTTTCTTTGATTTTCTTCTTCAAAATACACTTAATGAGGGCATGTTGATAGAATCTTTCCTTTCATGCCATTGCATGTCAAGATCTAGAGAAAAGATTCAAGGATTCAACTCATATAAGACCCAAAAGTGATGGTTCATGAGAAAGCTTTCAAACTAGTTGATAGACCTACATAAAAATCGATTTGTGATGATATAAATGGAACATATATTCTGTGATTTTCATAAATAAACTTATTTTTATGTTGTATGAAAGATTTGTCAAGAGATTTGCTCATAAAATGGTTAGATGGTCACATGCAATCACATTTTTGGATGATATTTGCAAGAACTAAGTTTATTGATTTTGTTTGGTAAAAGTTCAAGTATGAATGATGTGTATTGATCTTGAAATTAGTTGAAATTTGTATATTTAATGTTAAGGAATACAAAATAAAGTAATAATCTTGTTAGTGGTAATTTAGAGGCTAAAACAAGCAACAAACATTATTGGTGAGTTGATATAATCAAGAAGAATTCTGACAGAAAAATCTTTTCACTTGGGACGAATAAACTGAGAATTTCCAGACATTTTCAAACAAAACATTCAAAATAAAAGTTGTAGATAAAAGAGTTAAGTTTAATCTCCAACTGGAATTACTCAAAAGTACTGAACCAAATGAAAGATATGATTTTTCTATTCAAACTGGTCAGAACTGTAATTTTGTCTGAATATTTTATGAACTTTAACAATTTTTATCTCCTAATCCATAAGGTTCTAGGAGGTCATACTTGGTGGAAAGTAATTTCAATGTGTCGTGAACTTAAAATAAAATCATGGGATTTTTCTAACATTCAGAACATCGAGAACTTTTATAAAACTTCTGATGTCGCAAACAGTGCCCATTCGGGACAGTTTGTATTTGGATAATTTTTAAGGACACCAAATATTATCTAAAAATTCACCAAAAATTCACAAAAATACTAGATGCAAATAATTTGTCTTGACCCTAAAAATCATTATGGTGCAAATAATTTGTCTTGACCCTAAAATAGTACCCAACATTCCATAAAAATGTGAAGTAAAAACAGAAAATCCTGAAGTAAAGTAATCATTTGTGTAATGGGCTAAAAGATGCACTAAGGAGTTAATGGGCTAGCCCGGTCCAACTAATGAACCCATAAGGAACACAAGTTAGTAGGCCCACTTGGCCCAATAAGCCTTATAGCCCAACAACCACTATGACCCATTAAGCACCTAACCCAAATAAGGTAAAGCCCAATAACTAATGTAAGCCCAAAACATTTAAAAGCCCATGACACTTAAGGCCCAATTGGTAATGGTCCATAACACTTAAACGAATTTCATGAACCAAGTAATCGTAAGACAAATCGAGGAATATACGAGTTGAAGATAAGTGTAATCAAAATAAAACAAAGATAATTAAGTGAGATTGACATAAGTAATTATGTTAACCAAGCTATATATTGATATCACAAATGTTAATTCACGCTAAAATCGGTTACACAACAAATGATGAATAAGAATAACATAACTTAATATGGCATTTCTATATGATAACCTAATATATCAAGTGAAACCACAAATGAAGCCAAGTTGCCAAAAATCTAACAACTTATAACTACGCATGTAATGAAAGTAACCTTTTACACCATCAATCTCTACAACCAAAACGATGCGAGTGTTACCAATATACTTGGACCCCACAATTGATAGCAATATAATGAAAATGGCATTTTTAAGTGATGACTTAAGATAGGAACTTACGTATATTAGTCCTATCATAGGGATAGTCTTGGCTTGAAATATGATGGAGGAACATAATGGATATATGGTCAAGGAAGCTATAGATGGGAAGTACCCATTTTGGATAGATGAGTATAATATGCGGCATATCAAGGTGAGTCATAGCCCCCCTTTCAAACTATTTTATGTGTTTAACTATCGGGGTGAAAAACATGATATATAAATGAAAATTGCTTTTATATACATATATATATGAAATGATTTTTGATAATATGATTATGAAATGAAATTGTTTCGTATGTTCAATGTGATAAATGTTTCATGATGAGCTTGAGTTCTTTCAACCCGTTTTCTTTCGGTACACTACTATTTACTCCGAAAGTGGAGGCCTGTAGTTAGAGAGTTGCGCAACTAGGTTTCGTCCACCCACCCATAAGTGTAACGGTGGAAGGTTGGTTGCCTTCGTGATGACCTTCACTTCCAGTCCGACCATAGTGGTGCTCTAGCTACCTTAAACTTGAATGGTCGTCTCCATGGCACGACCCTATTATTATTAATACGACACTTGATTGACAGCTTGTGCTATGAAATGAATTATATATATTGATGGACTTGATAAAATGGTAGTAGTAGTGGCTCAAGCATTTACTCATCAAAATTATGTAAATTATGCATTTGTGGCTAAATGAAATTGATATTGAATTATGCCCTTGTGGCTAAGTGAAATTGATAATTAATATTGTTGATAATTGGAAATTGTTTGAACATACGGATTGGGTATCGTCCCTCATATGATATTTTGAAAGACGTTGAAATTGGTGATACTGAAATGATTTTGGTAACCGAATGATTTTGGTATGATATACGATTAATCGATTTATATACTTTTTCTCTCATGATGATTTGACAAATGAAAACCTGAAATTTTACTATGGATTTTTTTTCCAAGTCTTGATATGACATTATGGTATTTGGAAACTTGATAACATGATATGAAAATTTTGTCGATCATATGGTTTGGATATTTCGAAATGTAATAGTAATCGGTTTTCTAAGTATTAAAACGGTGATGTACCAAGATTTATATAAAAACCTATGCACTCACCAACTACGTTTTCGTAGTTGACACTTTCTCTTCATGCTTTTCAGGAATTAGCATAAGCTTTGAGGATTTATATGCATCATGATTATTTGCGTTACACTTTGGAGTCGAATATCAAACCTTGTGATGGGCAATGGAATCCACCTTGATCATTGTAGTTTACTATTTCATGTGCTTATTATTTGGTTCGTGGACTTAATATCCAAGTATGGTGGACGCATTTGTACTTGGAAATTGGTTCACATGTTTGTACATTGTAAATTATTTTTATCAAATAAAGCTATGGTGAATGTTATTTATAATCCTTTGTTTTGAATACTCGACTTTCTGTACATCTCATTGTTCCGCCTTAGTTGGGGTGTTACAAAGGTGGTTGAAACAGAGGATGCCAAAGTACCAGCAAAAGGACTTGTTGCTGAAGAACATGATTGGGCTGACTCAGATGATTCTGATGATGACGATTATGTTGATACCATGTGCCTTATGGCACTTACTGACAGTGATGCTCTGACAAAGGATCAAGTCTCCTCAAGTCAGTAGGTAAACGTCACTGTTAAAAAGGTACACTCTCTTCTTTCCTCCTCTTTTGATCATGACAAGACCAAAATTATTGAGTCTTTGTCTTGTGATCTTTAGTTCGTAGAAAGTCTACGTGCTGAACTTCAATCTAAACTTAACTCTGCTGGAGTAGAGTTAAGTGAAAAATCTGAAAAACTTATGAAATTGAAAAATGTTCATATTGAACTTCAATCTCATGAGTTAATGACTCAGAAACTCCAACTTGAGAATGAAACTCTCAAGGCTGAAGTTTCTAATCTGAAGAAGATTGTGACCTCCTGGTTAAAGGCTTCCAAATTTCATCATCAATGTTTGAGTGAGCAAGTCCCTCCTCAAGTACAAACAGTGATTGGTGGCAATTTTGATGCTGCTGCCTCAATTGCTGACCCATTTAATGATGATGTAAAGCCTGAAATCTCTATTCCTCCACCCTCTTCATCTTCCATCTCTCCTGAAGAGATGAAAAAGTGGTATTTTGTCAAGGGACAAAATGACTACCATGCTGAGATGGATTCTAAAGCTACATCTTCCACCAGTGTGCCCTCTTCCTCTAATGTTCAAAGCACCAGTTCCTCAACCAGTACTTTTGACATGTTCTCTCATCTTCCCATTGTTGGCATGATGCCACATGAAGGGAGAATTCAACATTCTCCACCCAGAACCTTTAAAGGGGATATTTCAAGTAATGGATATGTACCCATTGCTCCTCAGCGACTATCTGTAAAAGGTGCTGAGCCCTTTAAAAGAAGCACTATTGCTGCTCCCTATGACTATGGTACTCCTCAGCAAGTTAATCAGGTCGTTCAGCAACATTCTAGTGCTCAATCTTCCTCTCAGCTGGAACCTAGCCATACTAATCCCATGTTTGAACATGATCGTCTAGTGAACAGACGGGTTAGGTTCGCTGATGCAAGACATCAGCAAGTACTACCCACAAAGGCTGTACCTGCTGATTCTCAAACTCATATGGCATCTCAATCTATGCCTCTAAAATCAAATCTAAGGCATAACACTCTGAAAAAGGGAAGACTGCCTTCACAAAATAGGTCTAACACTCCTCAGCGAGGACACTTGCCACATCAACAAGTAAGGCCTATAACTCCTCAGCGAGGACATTTGCCACATCAGCAAATGAGACCCACTACTCCACAAAGAGGACAAATTCCTTCTCAGCATAGTCAATACTCTGTGTCGAACATGGAGTACTTACCTCATAGGCAAATGAGGTCAGTGACTCCAAATCGTCAAACCTGATCCATCACTCCAAACCGAGTGAATCAATCTCAGCAAGGTTCCTCTTCTTCCTATCCTGTTGAAAAACAAGCATGGACCATGATTAGAGGACCTCAAAATCCTCAAAATCATCATGGTGAGTCCATCCTTGGTCCTGTTCCTCAATTTCCCCCTCCCAAACTTAGACAAAGGAGTAAATCCAAGTCTAAGCAAAAGAGTAAGGCTTCATCTTTATCCCCTCCTCAAATAAATGAGCTTACTCAGCGAGTGAATGATCTTTCTTCTCAGCTGAGGGACTTTTTCATTCAGAATCAAAAAGGAAACCCCTCTGAAAAAAAATGCTATCTTTGTAGGAGCAGAGGACATGTTGCCTCTGAATGTGACTCAGTCAGCTCAAGAGATGCTCTAGCGATTGAAGTTCAACCAAACATCTCTATATCTGCTGATACCTCTTCTTCTCCTTGGGTCAGTGAGAACCTCTCTTCTGAACCTGTAATCAGTGACACTTCTTCTGTCACTAATGCAAGCATTGCTGAATACATTGCTGCTCAGCGCATTGAAATTCCCCATTCTCAGAGGGTTATTTCAAATGCTTGGGGGCAACCTTCAATGCTAGTCGAGTATAGTGCTCCTGATGTAGTGAGCAGCTATGCATATCTTCATAGTAATGAAACCAGTGTAATGCCCTTCAATGAAGATGATAACACCTTTGGTCTTGTCTCTGTGGGAAATCACACTACTCTTGAGGAGGCTCTCTTTGAAGAGCCAACATCCTCCTCTGAAGTACCTTTAGTTAATCCTGCTGTCATGGCAATGGATGAACAAAGTGAAGCCTAAATCTTTCTTTGTATCCATGCAGGGCTCGCTGGGATAAGGAGTGTGGTATTTGGACAACGGTTGTTCAAAACACATGACTGGCTCTAAGTCCCTGCTAGATAACTATAGAGGCACCTGGTCCTACAGTGGTGTTTGGTGATAACTCCGCTGGATAGACTAAAGGGTATGGTCTTCTTTCTAATGGCCTCATAAAATTATATAAAGTTGCTTATGTAAATGGATTAAAGCATAATCTCATCAGCATAAGTCAACTATGTGATGCTGACTACAAAGTAATCCTTAATAAACATCAAGGCATTGTAGTAAACATCAACAAGGAAGTCGTCTTGGTGGCACCAAGAAACGAGATGTATATCTTGTAGACTTCACTCCTATCAAGACTGATAGTGAGACTTGTTTCTTTGCTAAGTCAGCATCCGAGTTAAATTGGTTATGGCACAAGCGTATGTCGCATGTGAACTTTAAAACCATAAACTCACTGGCCAAAAAGAACCTTGTTCGTGGCCTTCCTCCTCTTTCCTTTGAAAAAGATAGACTCTGTGGTGCTTGTGAAAAAGGCAAATGCCATAGAGCTACTTTCAAAACAAAACAAGCAAATTCTGTTAAGGGTGCTTTCATCTTCTTCACATGGACCTTTTTGGTCCAGTGAATGTCCAAAGTCTAAAGGGTAGTAGATACACTTTAGTAATTGTAGATGAATATTCACGATACACTTGGACAATTTTTCTTAATTCTAAGAGTGAGGCTGCTGATGAAATTATCAAATTCATTAAGAAAATGGAAAATCTCAACAGCATAAGGGTTAAAGAACTCAGAAGTGATCATGGCACTGAGTTTAGAAATCACACTCTTGAATCTTTTTGTGCTGATCAAGGGATCTCAGAAAACTTCTCTTCTACTAGAACTCCTAAGAAAAATGGTGTTGCTGAAAGGAGAAATAGAACTCTTATTGAGGCAGCACGTACAATGCTCAGTGAGTCCTCTTTTCCCAGTAGGTTTTGGGCTGAAGCAGTCAACACTGCTTGTCACACTCAAAACCGCTGTCTCAATGTCAAAAGACATGACAAGACAACATATGAAGTGTTGAGAGGAAAGAAACCTCAAATCAAATACTTCCATGTATTTGGTTGTCCAGTCTTTATTCTAAATAACAAGGATCATCTAGGCAAATTTGATTCTAAAGCTGATGATGGTTACTTTGTTGAATATTCTTCCATCATCAAAGCTTTTAGAGTATTTAATACCCGTCTTCAAAAAGTGGATGAATCCATTCATGTCACTTTTGATGAAAGCTCATCTGCTCTTAAAGATATCCAGCCATCTTCTACTGAAGAGATTTTCAATGAGTTCACTAATCCTTCTATGGAGGATGCTGACTCATTTGTTGATGCTTCTTGCTCACCGCCTCTTAATCAGCAACTTACTGAGGACAGTTTAGCAAATCATGATCTGGAGCAAGTTGCTGCTCATATCTATACGATTGAGCTAGTTGAGCCTATTTTAAGATCAATCCATGCTACATCAGCCAAACCTAGATCACTGGCTGATGATATGCAAGTTAATGACTCTACTGATGATGAGTTTCATGATGCTTCAGCTAATGCTGAAGACATGGAGTCTGCTGATGACCCCATCATTATTGATAACTCAAATCAGTTAAATGGCTCCACTGATCAAACTCTTGTTGAACCATCAATAACCATTGATCTCTCCTCTTATCCTTCTCCTGCTGAACCTATACAAATGTCTTCCGCTGCCACTCTAGGTTCATCAAGTGTCCCATCACTTAAATGGAATTCAAGTCATCTTGCTCACCAAATAATTGGTGATCCTCAGCAGGGCATTGTGACTAGATCAGCGACTAGAAATACATGTCTATATATAAATTTCTTGTCAATGATCACTCCTAAGAATATTGGAGAGGCTATGGTTGACCTATCGTGGGTTGCTGCCATGCAAGAAGAACTAACACAATTCCAAAGACAGCATGTCTGGTTCTTAGTTCCTCTTCCTCCTGGCAAAGAACCCATTGGAACTAAATGGGTTTATAGAAATAAGATGGACGAAGATGGTGTTGTTATACGTAACAAGGCTAGGTTAGTTGCTCAATGTTACCTTCAAGAAGAAGGTGTCGACTATGACGAAGCCTTTGCTCCAGTGGCCAGACTTGAAGCAATACGCTTATTCTTGGCACATGCTACTTATCGAAACTTCACTTTATATCAAATGGATGTCAAGAGTGCTTTCCTGAATGGAAAACTCGAAGAAGAAGTTTATGTGGAGCAGCCACCTGGTTTTGAAGATCTAACCAAGCCAAACCATGTCTATCGTCTTTATAAGGCATTATATGGTCTTAAACAAGCTCCCAGAGCTTGGTATGACACTCTTTCTGAATTTCTTCTTTCTCATAAGTTTCAGCGAGGATCTATATACAACACCCTCTTTATTTATAGAAAGGGTGCTCATGTTCTATATGTACAAATATATGTTGATGACATAATATTTGGATCCTCCAGCAAGAAATTTTGCAATAAGTTTAGCTCCCTAATGTCTTCTCTCTTTGAAATGAGTGAGCTGACCTTCTTCCTTGGTCTACAAATTCCCCAACTTCCTGATGACATCTTTATAAACCAAGAAAAATACATACGAGACATGCTGGCTAAATTTGATATGTCTAATATCACTACTAAGCCTACTCCTATGTCTCCTCCAAATAATCTCCATGCTGACCTTGATGGTAAGCATGTGAACCCCACTTTCTATCGTGGGATGATAGGCTCGCTGATGTATCTCACAGCGAGTCGTCCAGACATTATGTTTGCTACTTGCCTTTGTGCAAGATATCAAGCATCTCCCAGGGAGTCTCATCTTCTCGCTATCAAGCGTATCTTCAAATATCTCAAAGGGACTTCCTCTCTAGGTCTTTGGTATCCCAAAGATTCTAACTTTGACTTAGTTGCATATTCTGATTCTGACTATGCTGGATGCATGTTAGATAGGAAAAGTACCAGTGGTGGATGTCAACTGTTGGGGGGAAGGCTGACTAGTTGGTGTAGTAAGAAACAACATACAGTTTCCATCTCCACTGCTGAAGCAGAGTACGTGTCAGCAGCAAGTTGTTGTGCACAAGTCCTTCGGATGAAAAATCAACTTACTGACTATGACTTAGATTTTTCTAGAATCCCAATTATGTGTGATAACACTAGTGCTATTGCCATCACACATAATCCTGTTCAGCATTTCAAAACTAAGCATATTGACATTAGGTATCACTTCATTCATGATTATGTCATGAAGGGGGATGTTGAAATCTATTCATCCCCACTGATGATCAACTTGCTGACATCTTCACTAAGCCTTTAGATGAAAAAAGATTCAAGGATCTCGTCAGTAGGTTGGGAATGTTAAATGGTGATTCTGCCACTTAACTTACTTATCTTTTGTAAGTTAAAACCTCTTGACTCACATCAAGATCTTTTAGCAAGTTCAAGTGTGTCTTACTTGCTATAAAACAAGGCAATGAAGAGCCATAAAGTCTTCATCTAGTCCAGCAGCAAACGGCTGCTGGTAAAGACATCTAAAATCCGTTGATCCCTGATGCTTTGGGAAAAAGCATAATAAAAGTAATAGGGTGCTGAAAGTCCCTATCTAGTCCAACAGCAAATGACTGCTGGTAAAGACATCTAAAATCCGTTGATCCCTGATGCTTTGGGAAAAAGCATAATAAAAGTAATAGGGTTCTGAAAGTCCCTATCTAGTTCAGCAGCAAACGACTGCTGGTAAAGACATCTAAAATCCGTTGATCCCTGATACTTTGGGAAAAAGCATAATAAAAGTAATAGGGTGCTGAAAGTCCCTATCTAGTCCAGCAGCAAACGGCTACTGGTAAAGACATTTAAAATCCGTGGATGGCTGACAATTTGCCAAAAATTCTTTAATGCTCATCAGCATCCATTCTTTCTTTGTTTGTGGTGCTGATTAAAACTTGGTAACCATTCCTTTTAATAAAATAAACTCTTCAGTGGATACCTCAATTTATCTGAGTGTATTCCACTACGTATTTTGTTAATATTTTATTATATATATCTCAAACGGTTACCTCGATTTTCTCCCAAATGGGCAACTTGTACACTGTATGCGCCATATGAACTCGAGTACAGTTGAAATCGTGGTTCATATAGTCACATCATACTTCTCTCATACATACATATAAAAGTGTCTCACAATTTAATATAATTCTTTTTATGCCACGTATTAAAGAGAGTACATGTGACGACTCACTTTTTGCAGTCATGAGACCCATATCCATGCCATATATATGCAAATCTCTTCCTCTTCACCTTCTTTTACGTTAATTTCATTCTCTCAATCTTTCATATTCTCTAAAATCTCTCATATTCTCTCAAATCTTTCCTACTTTCTCTAAATATTCTTCTCAAATTCTTATTCATATCATATTCAAATCATCTCATCTAAAATGGCTTCTTTATCTGCTCCTGAACAACAAAATCTCTCTTGTCTCAACTCTAAAGTATAAGATAATGAAGGCATTAATCCTTCTAATCAAGTATCTTTCCAAGCTTCAAAATTGGTTATCAAGGCCAACAACTATCTGGGATCTGAAGAGATCCCATCTAAAACCAAATGATACTTCTCTATGCTTAATTTCATCATGGGATGTCCTGCCAGAAAGGCTATCTACTCTGATCCCAAGGAAATGTGTGTCCACCTCTTAAGGGAGTTTTGGTGGACATGTGATTATAAGGTTGCCAGTAGCACCATCACTGGAACTGTACTGAAAGGAGAACACACTATCTCCATCTCTGTAGACTCATTGAGAGATGCTATTTGTCTTCCTAAACAATCGGAAGAGCATCCATATGTGGAGTTGGTCCCCATTGAAGTATGGAAGGAATGGTTGTTAACCATTGGATATGGGACCAACATGGATCCAGCACAACCAGTGCACAGCAACCCTCAGAAGAAATATCTACTAGGAGTATGGAGGCTGATGTTCACCCACGTAATCCAGTGTCTGGGTGGCAACAATGGCTCTTTCGATCAAGCCACTGCTGCTCAAATGCAAATGATATATGCGCTGGCAAATGGTCGCAACATTGACTTTGCCAGCGTAATTTTTGAAGACCTGAAGGGGAAGATCACAATAAAGAATAGATCAAGCTCAGTGCCCTTTGCACGTTTCCTCTCTTTGATCTTCAGAAGGGAGCTGAAAGAAAAGTATCTCCCTGAGGGTGCTCAATTTAGTCTCTCTCCAAGGGTTGCAAGCTCTGTTTATAACATTCCTGCTTGTGACCCAGAGCAATTTGATTCAAAGTATGCTGTGCTCACTCCAGCGATGAAGCAGGTACTCTACTCTGTATATCCTGAAATTTACAAACCTAACCCTGCTGGAGCTGGTATGCTGATAATCCCCTCAGCAACCTCCAAAGCTCCCAAGAAATCCAAAACACTTGTATCTTCTTCCACTTCACCTCCTGCTGCTGTCCCAAAACAGCAGCAGCGAGTACCAAAGGGCAAAACTACTAAGGTTAAGAAGTCCTCACTGCCCAAGGACAATAGAGACCCAGCCAGCCCATCAGCAGTCTCAAAAAAGACTGCTGACGTTGAGTCTACCGTACAAATAATTCCTTCTTCTTCTTCTCAACCCTCTGAGTCGTTGTCAGCAGCCATATCACAAGTGATGCTAGAGACAACAAAGTCGACGGCCGATGATGCTTTGGTAGTACAACACACTGAAGCTGAGGCACCCGGTTCCCCTACCCCTCTAAATTTTTCTATGGATGAAAGGATGGTGTTGAGGTTGAAAATGCTGAGGATGTTGCTTGTGGTGAAGGAAGTTTGGTTGAAGGTGCTGAGGTTAACGTACAAGAAACTTTAATTGAAAATTTTGATGATGATGGTGATGAAAGTGATCTGGAGTTGGAAAATTTTGTAGTTGATGAATTCCAGCTGGATTCCTCCAACCAGGCTGATGAACTTGAAGCTAGTGATATGGAGGTTGATGCTGAAGAGGCTGCTGCCGATGTAAATGCAACAGCCATCATTGAAAGTGTTGAAAAAGCTGCTGCTGATGATAATGCAGCAGCTAATGATGAAGAAACTGAGGTGCTGACTCTTTCTGCCAGACCTCAGACTCCACCCATGCAACCAGTGAACACCATGCTCTCCCTTGGCATGCCCTCTTCCTTTCAAAGTGTTCCTGGCTGTTCTTCTGCTGCCAAGCCTGTTGTCTCTCATACTGTCAAAGAGTTGGGTATCTCTTACTCTACTAACTCTTCTGATAGGCTAGCCAGGGTGGAACACCAACTAAATGATCTCACCAAGGCTGCCACACTCGCTGTTCAACTCAAAAGTCATGAAGATGACAGCTTGGTGAAGATCTTGGAGAGCTGGGACAGCAAGCAGAATGATAACACTGCCAGCATCGAGACACTTAAGGAAAAATCTGTTTCTATGGCTGCTGATCAAGAGAAGCTGCGCACTTATACTAATGTTATAAAAAAGGATCAGCAGGCCATTCGAGGGTTCTCGCGATCGCTGTGCAAAATTGGAACTGCTGTACAGTTCTCAGCAAAGAAAGCATCCAATGCTGTTGCTGCTGAAGCGAAAAGGGTTGCTGACCTGATTTCTCCTCTTATCTCCCAGGTTGAATGCAACACCAAGGCCATAAATGCCTTGGAGACTCAAGTGGCCAGTCTTCCTCCTCGAGTCTCTTTCACTGAGGAAGATCGTAAGCGCCAAATCCACCTGGAATAAGAAGTTGGGGACATAAAGAAGATGTTGTCCCAACTTCTTCAGCAGCACGCAGCTCCAACAGCAACTGTGGAGGTAGTATTAATGATACTACCTCAAAGGGGGAGAAAGTTGATGCTACTGTGATGGCACTTGTCAGCGAAGCTGTTAACAAAACGGTAAATGATATATATGAAGCTTCTACTGACAAGGTTGCATGTGAAGAAAACACTGCTGCGGCCACTGAAAAACAAGATGAACTGGCAATAGTGGCTGTCAGTGAGGACAAAGTAAACACTCCCTCTACAGATGTTGAGGGGGAGACAAGAATTGATGCTGAAGTTCCCCCTGCTGGTGTTGAGGGGGAGACTGAGGAAAATGTTAATGCTGAAGGGGAGCAGCAGATTGTTGCCAAATCTCCCCAACTTGAAACTTCTGGAGCTGAGCAGTTGGAACCAAAGACCATGAAGGCTGTATGGGAAGCTGGGATCGCTCTATGAAATGGCTGAAGACAGATCTCGTGAAATGCTGCCAATCTTTCACAGACGATATCTGGCAAATGCTGAAATCACTCCAATGACTGTCAGTCAAAGGGAACAGCTCACGGTGTCTGGATTTGCTCAAGAAACCTCAAGCTGCTGCCACCTCATTCTCTACTGAATCACTGACCATCCAATCCTCAGCAGGTCATCAACATCAAATGATTGACATTTTAGCCTTGACTGCTGAGGGAAGAACTCAAGAAGAAGCAATCAAGGAGCTGGACAGAATAAAAGAACTCAAGAGACAGCTGCCACTCCTTGAAAAAGAACAATTGGATGCTGAGCAGAAGATGATTCTACAAACTAGTGGTGCTGAAGCTCTCTACAGACATAAACATGATGAAGTAGAGAAGCAGTTGAGTGAAAAGAGATCGAAGTTTGAAGTTGAAAAGGCAAAATGGTTGAAATACATGAATGACAGGAGGAGGCCTCAAAGAATAGTGGCTGCTGAAGCCTTTCGTGCTGACATGGGCCGAAAAACAAATTTGAAGATCTTAAGAGAAGGTGCTGACAAGCCAGTCAGACATGAAGGTGTCAAGGCAACTACTTTGAGTGCATCCGAATGGGCTGAAGTGTATATGCTCATTAAAGATAAAAAGGCTCCCAGCTATGATCAATTGAAAAACATGCTGAGGGAGTACTTTGAGAAGGCAAGAGGGTTTGAAACGAAGTTTAAGTGTGATCTGCCCATGCTGAGGCTAGTGTTTGGAGCTCTAGCTGCTATCTCAACGTTTGCTGGCAAGAAAACACAAAGAAAGAGGAAAGAAATGCATCAATTCTTGCCAGCAACTCTCCCTCCTCTAGCTGGTGATGCCACATTGAATCTTCGATTGCCTCCTAGAAGCATATTTGAAGAAGGAAGGACACTAGAGTCCCCTGCTGGCATATTCTTCCAAAACTTCCAAAATGATCAACTCTTCTTCAGATTGGCAGAAGTAGAAAAAGCTTCCACTGGGTTTCTCATCAGCATCAGGAAGAGATTCTCCAAGTTAGCAAGTGCCACATGGTTCATCAGCAAGATTGATGAAGTGCTGTTGAAGCCTCACAGAAGAGATGATCCAGTACTGAGAATTGCCAAGCAGGAATATGCTTGGGAGATAGAAGCTGCAAATCTGTAGATATCTTAAACTTGTAAAAGCTTTATGCTTCAGTTTGTAATTCTCTTTAATGATATAAAAGACATCTTTCCTTCATATTACATTCTTCTTACTTACTCAGCAAGTCTCTTCAACGAATAGGGGAGATTGTTGAGTCTTGGATTCGCTAATTAGACTTACTCGCTGACATGTATAGTCAGCAAGTCTTCAGTGAGTCCAGTGACTCTCTTCAGCGGGATGTATGCTGACCAAATGTTGGTCATGGCGGGAAGTATTCAAACCATACGAAGACAAGAGTCACATGGTGGTTCTTCCAACTGTAACATACCTTACTTGGTAAAGGTACATGTTGGGACCAAAACTTGGGTCTTCTCTCTCATACCCATTTTGGTAAAGAAGACAAGGGCTCTTGCTTGGAAGTACAAGGAGCCAATGGAACGTCGACAACCACCATCTATCACCATCAAAGGAAGGATGTGTTGCCCTAATTCTTCCTCTATATAAAGCAACACAGCCGCATTGTATCAAGTGTGTTAGTCACCTTGAAAGTGTGTGTCACTTGTAATTGTTCAAGTTTTTAGTGTGTCTAGACTTAGCAATTACCTTTGTTCATTTGTATTCTTGTAAGTCAAGTGTATAAGATCGACCATGTATTCATCGTTTAATCAATGATACATATGATTATACTTGCATTGATTTATTACAATTGAACTTGTTGTTGATCTTGTTATTTATCTTGTTATTTACTTTCTTGTCTAATTTAAATATAACATAAGTTGTGCATTCGTGGACCATCAGCATGCCATAACAAGCTATTGCTATGCTAATGCAATGAGCGACCAGTTTTAACTGCAGCTTAATGTGAAGGATGAAAGCATGAGCACCGTAGTTATATTGTTTGATGAAACGGCTCAGAAGTTGGTCAATAGGACTGCCAGCCCCTGATGGACGAGCAACAACAGGTATGCATACAATGTTAGCTATGCGTGTTACCTAGACTCCGAATTGGTCTAACATTGTGTTTGACACGAGGAGCCTGTTTGGGTTTGTTTCTAAGTTGTTTTTGGTGACTTTTTTAAAGTCCATATCATTCCGGATTTAAATGGAAAGCATCATAAAAGACACCATGTCACCCCCGAAGGTAAATACCATCCTTTTGGACTTTCAGTCTTATCAAGAAAATATTTTACAAACAATTTTAGTTTGTGACCACTTACATTTATCTATATCTTCGTGTGCATTGTTGGTAGCAGGGGATACATCATTATTATCAGGCCAAAGGCCATAACTACTATTTCAAATTAAGATAGTGTCAAGTAAGTATAGAACAAGAACTCTTAAATGAAATGTGTTGTACTTAGTTTCATGGCTATCATCATAAATTTTGATTGTAGTGATGTTGATTTGATCAATGCAAGCCAATTCTGCAAGAGGAACCAAGATTGGGGACGATTAGTCAACACTTGGACAGGACACGTGATGTGTTATTTTTATTCTTGTCTTTAAATTTATGTTGCAGGGACGCGTTGCTTTACCTAACCTAGTAGTATGTGTAATTCTAGTTTGTTTGAGGGTTTGTCACTAACTCCTAATAAACTAATAGTTTTAACAGTAAATTAAAATCTAGCCGCAACCACTTTTCAGCGAGAGGCTAATCTGAAAATATTTTGAAAAAGCAAATAACAGTAATTAAATTAAAATACTTGATTGGCATCTCCGATCTCATGGTGCAACCAAATATTATTCTATTGGTTTGCTAGTCTGTTGGAAACTTAATCACAGTTCAGATTCTCGTTGGATTCACTTTGCCTAGTTAGTAGTGCTGTCGCTAGACTCACACTACCCTTTAAAACAAATTCTCGCTAGATTCATTGTTTTAAGCATTAATGACCTAAAGTTTATGTTACTAATTCAACTTTTAATTATCTGGCTCTAAGCCATGACCAGATATAATTCCCTTCGGTGACCACAGTGCTCGGTTACAAGTCAAAGGATCGCGTCTGGCATTGTTAAGCTTCATGTTCAATTCATCCTAGTTACTATGGTTCTGGTACCCTCGGCTACAAGTGAATAACTTTTTACTTCTAGTTATAGACCGACTAGTCGTTATTTGTCCTAGCATATTAGTCCTAGTGTGTGATCATAGACAACCATCAGAATTAAACTAATATGTTCAGATATAAAACCAATAGCAACATGAATTACCAATAAATATGGATCTATGATAAACAATAAAACACATTCCAACGTAATCTAAACAAACAAAGTAAAACAATAAGCGTCCTCATGATCACATCGATCGAAACAAGTATTCAGCCTACTTGCCTAACATTATTAAATGAATAACAAAGTCTAAAATCATGAAAGACATTGTTCAATAATATAAAGTAAATAAAGATGAAAGATCTGGACCAAGAATAAAGATCGGAAGGTGTTAGAAGCTCCAAAACCTCCTTGGAATCTGCAAAGTCGATCTAGGGTTGTTGCTGGGCGGCTAGGGCTGCTGAATCGGCTCTTTCTTAACGTTTTGAGGGTTAGTTTGACTTAAATATAAGTAAAACTCAGTTTCTGATCTGGGCTGACCAGCGGCATTGGTGGGCCGACCAGCGGCGTTGGTCCTGGGCTTTCTTGGGCTAGCGGCGCTGGTGACTAAGGGAGCGATGCTCGTGGATGGCCAGTGGCGCTGTTGCCTGCTGTTCTTGTTCTTGCGTCTTCGTTTGGATCCCGAATCACTTCCTTGTGTCTTGTAACTTCATAGGCTTCCTTCTTGAGTCACTTGATGTCATTTACCCTCTCTCGCATCTTCCGTGAATCTGCATAAACACATTATTCATTAAGTACCAAAAGTTCCGGAATAATAACTCATTTAAGCATAGAAATGAAGCCTTTCCTTATGGGTTTTTATCACAAAATGGACGCTCATCAACACGTGAGAAAACAAATGTGGTATCTGTTACATTTTCCCTTATAGTTGGTATAACTGTACACAGTGGAAAGTGCAGGAAAGGAATGTCTCGAAGGATTGGTAATTTCTGGTACAACGCCTCTAAGTGTTGCCTTCCCACGAACAAGGTGTGTGGTGGGTGTTACACCTTAAAAGGAAAAAATAATACCTAGAATTAATGCAAACACACATTATGCAAAACAAGCATATTACGTAGAAGTAATTTAGGAATGAAGTCATTTGTATCAAAAAGTAGGTGCAAACTATGTCGGCGGGTGTTGGTAACATTATACGCTGTATCGTGTATGATTTTTTCGCATGGTACAATTAATCAAATATTGGAGGAGTTGATAAATGAGGGCTGCTATAGTGCTGTTATGTGTTTCTCTATATATAAATTTTTTTTGTAAAGGTTTAAGCTTATAGTCCATCCTGTAACTGCTTTTTAAAATCTTACCTATACCCCATAATCCTCCGTTGTTGAAAACTAGGTTTAAAGTTGAGGCTGACATTAAAGATAAATCTGGTGAGGTTGTGTGCGTGTGTTCTTTGACGAGATGTGAGAGAAGTTAGGTGATTAACGCGACAATAAAGGCAATTTTGGATGTACAAAATGAGGTCTCCCTCTACTTATTATTTTGCCTACAAACTACTTTGCTTGAGCTTTTATATATAGATGTATTTTTATGGACATTATAAGATGTTCTGTCACGTTACGTAAAAGACTTGGATTATGACCAAAATACAATTTATCAACAAAATGAAACATGATCTGTGAGGCATAGATGTTTAGCTAATATATACTCCCGTATTAGTTTTTGAAAATCCTAAGTTTGCAACGATTGTATGATAAAATAATTAAAGCAGATTAAACTAGAAATGTATGACAAGAAAGTAAACACGTTTAATCATATGTATTTTTTTAATTAAACAGTGAATACATGGTCGGTTTACAAAGAAAAAGAAGAGAAAAAATACTTGTTAAGTTTTTGAACATACAAAAACTTAACTGTTTTACAATAAATGAAAGAACACACAAAGTGACAATTGTAGAACAAAACCAACAAGGGTTGCGGCTAGGTCAAGTGAATCCTTATATAGGTAGAGATTAGAATCACATGACAACCCAATAGATGTTGACACATAAAGGTTGTCAACCATCTATTGGAGGATGATTCAGATTTGCAGAGTTCTTCTTTCTTCATCTTGTTTGTTTCCCAAACCAGCATGAAAGAGAAACTCCTTAGTACTAAATCTGTACAAGGTCACATGGCTTCATCTTGATCGTGCACCACGTGTCCTTGGGACTATCCTTCTTATCTTCATTTTCCCGCCCATATTTAACTTACAAAATATGACGGTGAGTCATTGAACTTATCCTTTAACTCGAAGATAATATAAGTCACTGGGAGATCGCTGATGAAGTGCCTCGCTGAGTCTCTCAACGAATCCATGACTCAACAATCTCCCCCTATTCGTTGAGGAGACTTAGCTGAGTATGAGTCGCTTGAAGTAGTTGGAATAGCAAGTAGAACGAAGAAATGCTGATATTATGTATATGACAAAACACCTTTACAATATACAACGTTTACAAATGAAATTACAAGACTTATTTACTCCCACTGACATTCTTCCTTCGCCTCAATGAATGCTTTATCCTTTTGTCTTTCAGGTTTCAGCAATTCTTGATCAATCAGCTTAATGAATTCATGATTGTTGGAGGACTTAATGCAATACTTTCTTAACTTTACAAGAAAGCCAGAGGGAGCAATTCCAATTTCATTGGTCCTGAAAAAGAGTTCATGACCATGGATATTGACAAAACAGAAACCTCCTAGCTTTTCATCATACGCACCATCAACAAAGAGCATTCTTGATGGCATCCTGAGATTCAGCATTGGCTCATTTTCAATGTTTGACTTAGGCACAGCTTTGAGAATAGAGGGACGCTGAGAAGTTGCTTGACCAGAGGCTGTCCTCTTGACACCAAGTTTCTGTTGCTGAGGAGGAGGAGGAAATGGATGTCTTGCAGTGCTGAGCAGGGAGTCTTGGACTTTATATTTTTGTTCCATTTTTCGTGTGTGCTTTATCTGCTCGCCTGCCATTTTGATCAAGAGATCATAAGTTACACCCTTCTTGTCCTTGATCAACTTATAAATTTCAATCCATTCAGTTGGCCTAGGTGTATCTTTAGTGACATTTTTCAACATATATAGCTTGGGCACACCTTTTATCTGAATGCTGAGATTCATTCCTTGTTGAGTGAGCGAGACCTTGACAGACATGATCTCTTCTTTTCTCTGCCTAACTTCCCTTGATTTGAGGTAAAGTCTTTGACTTTCTTCAAAATTCTTTATTCTGTTGGCAAATAACTTTGCCTCTTTCTTCTTTAGAGCTTCAAGGCCACCAGACTGCTGAGCCAATCTTTTTACTTCATCATCAGCATCTTTTAGTTACTCACTAACAATCTACTCACTTATAAACTTCCCAGTAAGTTCTTTTTCCCTTTTCTTTTGTTTCAGTTCTTCTTGAAGTATGATTTCTGTGGGAGTAAGTTCAGCAGTTGTTGTTGATAGTGAGGACTTGGGAAATGCTCCAGACATAAGCTTTTCTTGTTGTTCCCTTGCTGAAGAGGGAATCTTAGGGGTTTGCTTTTAGTGACCACAACTGCTTTACCCTTATCAGCATATTTCTTTTCAAGGGCAGCATGGAATTCAACAGTTGGCTTGAAACTGGAAACATTGATTGGTATCGCTGGCACACTATCATCATCGACTACCTCTTCAACATTCGCTGGCACACCCTCAGCGATGCTTGGTTCAACGACCTTCTTAGTTTGCTCCCCTTCAACACTTGCTGCCGGTTCTACAACCGTCTCAGCTTTGTTAGTTTCAACATGGGGAGCAGCATTTACATGCTCATCACTTTGAGTTGCTGGGACCTCCTTCTCAAATTTCTCCCCCTTGGAAGCAGCTGAGGGACTAGCTACTTCCATATTCTCTTGCTTGAGGAGTCCCAGCATTTCTCCCATGATTCCCATAAGAGATGCAACCTCGTTTTCCAGGTTCTTCGCCCTGCTGACAGATTCTTCAAGCAACTTTTTGTCAACAACAACTTGGAAGGGAGTACGAGAGAAGACTTGATTTTTAAGGGAAGAGATTTCATTTGTAAGGGTGGTGAGAAAGTTGTCTTGATTTTTGGAGACGGAGGAGACAATGAAATTGAGTTTATGAAGTTGAGTAGTGAAGAGAATATTTGATTGAGAGAGTTGGTTAAGAGAGGATAAGAGTCCAGGCACTTCAGTGACCTTCGCTGAGTTGAGTTCATTTGTTAGTTTGTCAAGCGAGGCAGAAATTTGAGAGTTGGAAGTGCTGACTCTCTTCATGCTTTGATCCAGAAGCAGTTGGTTTCTCCTAAGAAGACTTTCATGAAACTTGTTCTGATAGTGATGTTTCTTGATGATCCTCAATACTTTATCTTTCAATTCAGCCATTTCATCAATCATCTCATCATTACCAATGATCAGCTTCAGCAATTGATCATGAGCATCAGCATTCAATGCAACAATCTTGTCTACCAGCCAACTATACAAATAAACATGTCTATTCCCTTGGCTTTCGCAGATTTGTACCCTCCTTAATAATTCGTGCAGCTGGCAAGTTTCAACATAATCAAGGCCAGGCACATTAATGGCAGTAAATGCAGTTTGGAGATCTTCATCAGCAGAAGGAACCTTGAGAGCTTTTAAAGAAACAGGATATCGAACATAAGGAACCTTGAAGAAATCCGGATGGTGCAATGGAGGTACTTCCATAATAATCTCATCATCAAGCTCTTCTACCTCAATATAAATTGTTGTCTTGAGTCTTTGAAGGTGACAATATTGCACCTTTCACTGAAGCTCAACATCATTAAGTTCAGTTGCATATTCTCCAAAGTGTCCAATTTGTTCATGATTAGCTGTAGGCCTTGGAGAATAGCTAGGTGAGGGAGGCATATCATTCAATGAAGCTGGGGTATCCTCAAATTCAGTAGCAGTGAGTTTGATTTCAGCATGATCATCTTAGAGGTCAAACTCACTGCCCAGTTCTTCATCACTAACAACACTTGTTTCAAAAACATTGGTCTCGGTTCCTGCACTAACAGTTTTCGAGACACTTGTAATAAAAGGGGTAAAGGAACCTGGTGCCTCAATCTCAGTGTGATGTTCCACTGGGACATCATCGGCCATAGAGAGTGTTGACTCTAGCATCACCTGTGATCTGGCTGCTGTCAACGACTCAGAGGGTATTTGAGAAGAAAGGGAAGTATTGAGGGGTGGAGTTGGACTTAGACCTCTAGTGGGTTGGGGTGACCCAATATCTTCAGCAACCTCGCCTAAAGAAGTTTGAGGTGGTTCCTTGCTGTTCCCATTAAATTCGTCAACAGTCTGTTGGGAGACTGTTGATGGGATGGCTTGGGTACTAATGTCCTTGGGCGCTTAGGACATCCTAACCTTTGGTTGGCCCTTTGATACACTCCGCTTACGTTTTGGGACGTCAGCGGAGGGTGAAGATTGTAAATTTTGTGTTGAGGACGCTGCCTTAGATTTGCTTTTGGTCTTTGTAGAGGCTTTGGAGGTCACTGGGGTTTATCAGCAAACCAGCCTCAGAAGGCATTTCAACGTCCACAGCGACCATATCAGCCACTTCATTAGACAGAAGTGCTGCCTTCCAGTCGCTGTCTTTAGGGTATAAAGAGGAGTTTAGAGAGAAAAGTACCTCTTTCATATGTACAGTGAGGCGAGCAACCAAGTGTTCAGCAGGTTGCTTGTAGATGTTATTGCCAACCCTTGCTACTTGAATCTGTTGATGCACGTTGATGTGACAACAGCAACTTAGATTTGATATGTCATTTAGATTGAGACATTATGTTAATTTATGTCGTATCTATATATGTAATTGATAGATTATGGACTTTATGTTTTGGTAATGATCGATTACATGTTTTGGTGTTATATATATGTGTTATGTATGATGTTTGTTGTGTGATATACAAGTAGAAACATAATATGTGTTAGGATTCCTTAATATGAAACACTTAGGAATATAACTAAGTCTTATATCTAACGAAGATAAGGTATATCTTCGTTAGAGGCAAACGAAGATAAACTTCGTTTGGTACAAACGAAGATTAACTTCGTTACATGGGCTGGGCAGCTAAGTTCATAAGAACAAAGCCCAACAAGCCCAGTTCGACCTGAAACATATATCTACGAATGAATACCCTAAAATAAGGTATCACATTCGACAGACACGTACTCCAGACACCTAAGTTCGTTCTATAGCTTATAGAAACGAATATAGCATCATACGGCTGATTATTTACTTGATAATTAGCGATATACCCGTTTACTAATCAAACTAGTTATCTCGTGAGGATTCCGCACTCACGACATAATCATAGACGATCTCGAGAGCGATCTGTAGCTATCGAGGGACTCACAAGTGGTATCAAAGCCAATCGATATCTTATCGAAGGTTCGAGATCGTTTTGTTTGATTCTTTTCTCTGAAAAACAACCTCCCGATACCCTTACTGTCGCTAATCTCGTTTTCTCAAACGAATTTAACCTCATATTCGTTTCTAGTTCTTCCAACGTATTTAGCCTTATTTTCGTTAAGTTCCTTCAAACGAATTTCAAGTTATCTTCGTTTACTCTTACCTTACGACTTTAGCTTTATCTTCGTTTCTTTCTTTCAAACGAAGATAATCCTATCTTCGTTTCTCTTCTGCAAACGAAGTTAAATCCTATCTTCGTTTCTCTCTTGAAAACGAAGTTAATTCCATTTTCGTTTCTCTCCTTTAAATGAACTTAAATCTATCTTCGTTCAGTGCAGCAAACGAATTTACACAATGGCTTCCTCGTCGACAAACACTGCTGTTGCTCAATATTTGAATTCTCTTGTGTATCATGATCATCTCGTTGGACTTACTAATTCTCCACCGAAGTTAGTTTCATTGGCTGACTTCTGGGCGTGGAGGGGTCGATTTGAAGATTATATTCAACGAGAAGATTTGAACATGTGGATTATGATCACTGTAGGATATGAATGGCCAACTCTTACTGTAAACGGTGTTACAACTAATTACAAGGTAGGAGAGTTAAAAGGCGAAGAAAAATCCTTGTATGCTGTTGAAGTTAAGGCTCTTTCTGCTCTTAGGATGTGCATCCCTCAAGAATTAGTGCACCTGTTTCCTAAACAGGAGTACAAGACTTCAAAGTAATTGTTCGATGCTATTGAAGCTCACTGTGAAGGTGATCCATTATTGAAGCAAAATAGAGTTAAGATGCTTAAGAAACAATTTGATTGTTTTAATGCTACCAAGAACGAACTAGTTGAGGATCTTATCTTGAGATTTCAACATCTTCTTGCTGAGTTAGCCTATTTTGATCTTAAGTATACTCCTACTGAGATAGTGGATAAATTCTTGGATGGTTTGCTGAAATCTTATAAAGAATTTCGTCATGGATTGCAAGAAAGAGCTGATTATGCATCTCTTCGTATAGATGGTGTTATCATGCCACTATGAAAAATCCTACAGCTGATATTAATGCATTCTTTTCTGGGGTTGGTACTTCTGGCACGAAAGAGGGTTCTAATTGTGTTATGGATAGAGATGATTCTGCTGGTTTCATGGCTTCTGATGCTGGTTTCAAGGCTCGAAAGACAAATGAGAATGCAAAGCCAGGAAATATGACGTTTGGTAACATTTCATCTACTTCTGCTGGTTACAAGTCTATGCCCATGGATATGAAATCCGCTGAGGGAAGGATGAATGTATTTGCCGCAATGTGTGCTGCACATGAAGCTTTTATTGCAGGGAGGATCACGGATCCAGCACTCATTGATGAAGATTATGACCAAATAGATCCAGATGATGTTGAAGAAATGGATCTGAAATGGAATTTGGCGATGATCACCAGGAGAGTGCAACGGTTTATGCAACGAACAGGTAGACAGCTTATTGGGGGTACTCAGGGCTTTGACAAGTCAAAGGTTAAGTGCTATAATTGCGATGGCTTTGGACATTTTGCCAAAGAATGTCAACGACCAAAGAGAGATGTCAACATTACCCCTACCCGTCAAGATAGAGGTGGTAATCGTCCTTTTAATCCGAATGCAAGTAGAGCTCTCTTGTTGACTAATGATACTACTGGAAATAGCAATGACAAGGCTATCGTAGCTGCTCAACCTGATGGTTCTTATGTCTGGAATCTTCCACAGGATGAGACTAATAATGCTTATTTGGCCGAAATAGTTGATGATATGGCTCAAATAGCAGATTCTGTTGAGGATTTCTTGGACACCTCAGTTTACCACAGTGATGAGCATTTGTATGAAAAAGCTCAAAGCTCGAACTTGGAATCTTCTACTCAGGTTTATGACACTGATTCTGAGTCTGATGAAGAGGTTGAGGTTGCTGATACGAAAGATTCTGGAGAGGTGAACGCTGCTGAGAACAAAGACGATTCTGCAACTGAAAAGGTTGAAAAGACAATTGAAGAGCAGATGAAGGAGTATGAAATTCCAGCAGGCATGAGTGTGGATGACTTTGTCGCGTACATGGTAGACTGCAAAGAAGCAGATCAACAGGTATCTTACTCTCTTCGTACTATTGTTCATGTTTGCAAAATTGTTAATCGAATGTTTGATGAAATTGAACAAAAGAATGAACTAATTAAGCATTTAGAATCTGTTGTTAATGCTGCTCATGAAGAAAGAGATAAGTTGATTAAAAAAGATTTAACTGTCACTGATAGAGAATAATTTTTAAAGGATAGGATTAAATCTTTAGAGTCTGACATTAATGCTATGAAAGACAAAGTTAAACATGCTGTGGCTGTAGAAAGAGTAGGTGGTGAAGCTTATGCATTATTAGCTAAAAAGTGTGCTACTATTGAGAAAGAACTGGCTGATGCTAGAATAGAAATAGCGGACTTACAAGCTAAGGTTGATTCAGCTAGACATGATGAGCTTTTGATGCATATGAAAAAGTTTGAGGACTCTCCATCTAAGAGTTCTGACACTGCTAAGGTTTCTTACAATAGCATGCCTCCTCCTTTCAACAATAACTATACTCCTGTAGAACCTAATATTCCCGAAGTCCTACTTCAACCTAGTGTTGATGTTGGTAAATCGAAAGACTCGTCTCCTAAGCCTACTTTGACTGAGGAGACAGCAGAGTCTAAAGGAGTTTCTTCTCAACCTACCAAGGAAGAGAAATTGAAAGGTGTCGTCCTAGATTCGTCCACTTCTTATGGTCAGAAAGACAGTATTACTCACTTTACACTTCGTAAGAGTAGTAGGGTCTACACTGAGTTAGAATTTCTGTTATCATCTATTGACCCTAAGAGGATTGATAAAGTCTGGGATGTTGATATTAAGGATATGAAGCGATTAAGTCAGTTGCGTCAAACTCCTTTACCTAAGCAGTCTAGGGATAGTCAATCTGAAGATGAATTAGTTGTTAATGTCGAAGCAACTAAGGCTTTGAAGCATATCTTAATGCCTGCTCGAAAGAAGTCCCCAAGTAAGTCTAGGATATCACCGACCAAACGAGACCATAAGGATCCTAGTAAAACAAGTAAATCAGTGGACAATAGTGAATCAGTAAGTACCAATAATAAGGTAGATACAAAGAAAAAAACTAAGGTCTTCTCTTGCTTTGCTTGTCATGAAAAAGGTCATGTTTACAGTGTATGTCCTAATCGACCTCGGAGATCAGGTTCTCCTTCAAAGGTTTCCACCTCGGAAGGAAAAAGGGGGTTGGGTAATGATAAACAGGTTCATGAAACTAATGTTCAATCTTCTTCAAAACCGTTTACTATACCTCAACGACGTGAATCTCCACCAAAAGGTTCTTCCCCTATGGGACAAAGATTCACTACCCCCAGTGGGAGTTCGAGTCGGTCACAAACACCTTCAAGTCGTAATTCATTTTATGACCGAACTCATTCAAGTGTTAGACCCTCTTTTGGCCTTCATTCCCCAAGACCTTCTCCAACGAACGGTCAGACGTCTTCTCCAGTGAGAAGACAAGTTGAGAATCAAGTCACACCCACGGCTTCTAGCAATGGATATTGGACTGAACTGATTCTCAAGGATGAGAAGGGACGACCCAAACCTATGAAGGTTTGGGTCCCCAATGATAACTAATATTTCTCATTTTATGTGCAGGGAGTTCCTAGGAAACCTATTCATTTGTGGTACCTTGACAGTGGATGCTCCAGGCACATGACAGGGGACAAGAAGCTCTTGTCCAATTATACTGGTATAAATGGGTCGTATGTTAGTTTTGCTGGTTCCAAGGGCGGCAACATCACCGGTCAAGGAGATGTCGTCAATGGACAACTAACTCTAGAAAGAGTTAACTATGTGGAACAACTTACTCACAATCTAATGAGTGTCTCACAGATCTGTGATAAGGGCAACAATGTTCATTTCACAGAAAAGGAGGCATACATCTTGAAGCCGGGTTTTGTTATTCCAGAAGAATGGATTATGCTCAAAGCTCCTAGGAAGAGAGACATCTATGGTTTACTTTTAGGTGTTGATAATCCAAAGGAGCCCCTTTGTTTGTTGAGCAAGGCAAATGAGTCTGAATCTCTCCTATGGCATCGTAGAATGGGACATATCAACTTTCGGAAGATGAATGAACTTATCAGTCTTGGGTTAGTTGATGGTGTGCCTGTTAAGAAGTTTGGGATGGAAGATAAGTGTGTACCGTGTTTGAAAGTGAAGCAACATAAGAATCCGCATAAATCCAAAGTACTCAACTCTATCTCCAAACCATTCGAATTACTTCATATGGATCTCTTTGGTCCTGTGAACAAAAGAAGCATTGGAGGGATGTCTTACTGTTTGGTGATCACTGATAATTACTCGAGGTACTCATAGGTATTTTTTCTGAAGACCAAGGATGAGACTGCCGAACGATTTATGGATTTTGTCAAGCAAGTTGAAAATGTCCATGGAGTCAAAGTTAAGAGAATCAGGAGTGACAATGGTACTGAGTTCAAGAATAATACTATTACTGTATTTTGCTTGACCAAAGGAATTCAACATCAGTACAGTGCACCATATGAGCCACAACAAAATGGAGTGGCTGAACGGAAGAACAGGACTTTAATTGAGACAGCCAGGACGATGCTTGCTGATTCAGGGCTTCCTATTACTTTCTGGGGAGAGGCAGTGAATACAGCTTGTCACATTCTGAATCGGTTTTGACAGTTAAACGGTTTAAGAAGACTAGTTATGAACTGTTGCACAACAAAAAGCTCAATTTACAGAATGTTGAGCCTTTCGGTGTTCCGTGCACTTTTCTTAAAACTCTTCCTCAAGGGAAATTTGAACCTAAATCTGAGGAGGGTTTCTTTTTGGGTTATGTTCCAAGTACACCGATTAGGCGTGTGTACAATCAGAAGACTGGCAAAGTAGATCTTGGTACAAATGTCGTAATTGTCAGTCATAAACCTGCTGTACACCTTGGTCCTGCTAATAATTTTGATTATGATGGTGTCTTCACTTCTTTTCGTGGTCCTGTTTCTTTTGCAGGTGTTCCAACAGTGGAGGATGTGTTACTCTTCATGATCCTCTGGATGGTGGACCGGTTTCTGGTTCTTCTTCTGTTTCCTCACCAATAGTTGAGCCTACTTCTGAATCTGGAGAATCTAGTGGGACAAAAGTAGCAGATTCAACCTTAGAGCCTGCTCCTATAGTTCCTACTGATCCTTTGCATGTACCTCTACCTGATTCTCCTTTCTATGATACTGATGACACGGAAGGTGAAACTCAGGAGGAGCCTAAAACTCCAGATTATAAAACTCCAGAGCAACATGTGCAGACGAATTTGGGAGATGATCTTTCTGTCGATAAGGTTCCTCAAACCAGAGTCAACAAGGATCATCCAGTCAAGCAAATCATTGGTGATGCTTCTGCCTCTGTTCGCACGAGGAATCAATCTATGAAACCGTCGTGTATGTTTGCTGAAGTTAAGGATACTGGGGCAATTACTTGGTACTTGTATTACTGCTTTATTTCTCAGGTTGAGCCTAAGAATGTTGGAATGGCTCTTAAGGAACCGTCATGGGTTGAGGCGATGCAAGAAGAATTGGCTCAGTTTCGAAAGCTTGAGGTATGGAAGTTAGTTGACTTACCTCCAGGTGAATCTCCTTTAACAACGCGTTGGGTTTTTCGTTGTAAACGAGATGACAGAGGTGTAGTCACTCGAAATAAGGCTCGATTGGTGGTTAGAGGATTTGAGCAACAAGAAGGTTTTGATTACGATGAGACATTTGCACCTGTAGCTAGACTTGAAGCTATTCGATTATTTCTGGCATATGCTAGTTATAAAGGTATTAAGGTGTATCAGCTTGATGTAAAGAGTGCCTTCTTGTATGGAGATATTAAAGAAGAAGTGTATGTAGAACAACCTGCCGGGTTTGAGGATCCAGACTTTCCTAATAAAGTATATCGTCTCGATAAGGCTTTATATGGTTTACATCAGGCTCCTCGATCGTGGTATGAAAAATTGTCAACACATTTGAAGGAAAGTGGTTTTACCAGAGGTTCTATAGACAGCACGTTGTTTATTAAATGGAAAGGGAAGGACTACTTGCTTGTACAGGTTTATGTCGATGACATCATTTTTGGTTCATCTGATGACAAAATGTGCAAGGAATTTGAACAGAGCATGAAGGCTAAGTTTGAGATGAGTGCTATGGGGGAATTAACCTTCTTCCTTGGACTACAGGTGGATCAACTGAAGGATGGCTTCTTTATACATCAGACCAAGTACGTCAAAGATCTGCTTACTCGGTTTCGCATGTCTGATGCTAAGGATGTTGTTACTCCCATTAAGACTAATCATGGGTTGTGTCCTGATAAGCCTAATGATCCATCCGTCGATGCCACTCAATATCGAGCTATCATTGGATCCTTGATGTATCTGACAACCTCACGTCCAGATATTACCTTTGCTGTTTCTATGTGTGCTAGATATCAGGCTAATCCGAAAGAGTCTCACTTGAAAGCTGCAAAAAGAATCCTTCGTTATGTGAAAGCCAAGCCTCGTCTAGGTCTTTGGTATCCCATGTATGGTTCTTTTGACTTCGTAGCTTATACTGATTCGGATTATGGTGGTGACAACTCGGATAGGAAATCAACGTCAGGTGGATGTCAGCTTTTAGGGGGGAGAATTGTATCATGGCAGTGCAAAAAGCAGACATCTGTTGCACAGTCATCCTGTGAAGCAGAGTACATTGCTGCTGGATATTGCTGTTCTCAGGTGCTTTGGATACAACAACAACTGCGCGATTATGGTATGAATATCTCCAATACTCCCATTTGTATTGATAATAAATCTGCCATAGATATTACCAAGAATCCGAAAAACTTTAAAGTCACCAAGCACATAGATATAAAGTATCATTTCATACGTGACTGTTTTGAGAAAAAACTTATTCATTTAGAAAAGGTTATTACTGATGATAATCTTGCTGATCTATACACTAAAGCTTTTGATGGACCTCGTCTTGAGTTGTTATTTCAACTCAATGGTATGAAGAATGCCGAGTAGTTTCTCTAAAAAAAAAAAAAATTTTTTGTGTCTTTGTAGTGTAAGTCGTACATAGATAGAGTCATAAAAAATACAAAAAGAGTTGTCTTAGTATAAGTTTGTATATATCTAGTGTCAGAAAAATACAAAAACATTGAAAAATAGAAAATCCAAAAATATGAATAAAGTAAGGTTACTGCGCTAAATGATGAGAAGTGACGATACTTTAGCTTTTAAGCCTGCTTAATCGTAATATAACTGATTAGTTCAGTGATTACAATTTGGGATATATCGGTAGACACAAATACCAAGGTTTCCTTCAATCTGAACTTAAATTATATAATGTTCTTGTGGGAAACATATTCAGATATATGGCTGAGATTGCTTGCTTTTCAGTAATGAATTGATCTAGTCCTTAAATTTTGTGAAAGATCTAGCATTACTATAAGATTTGTTCAATGAATAGGCACGAACCTCTACCAATCATGAGCATAAAAGTAAATGTGATATTGTTATGCAAATCAATTAAATGCAAATTAAGGGGCTAATGTGGTCTTTGAGATTCGGACAAGTATGTCCTCGGGGTATCTTTGTATACCTAGCCTACCTAAAGCTTCCAACTTGGGATAGGTTGTCGGAAAGTTCGCTACATGGATCTCATAGAAAATCACGGGTTCCTTATAAATCATGAAATGCAGAAGCAAATATGTGACATCACAAAGTAATTCAATACAGTAATCCACAAGTGTTTCATGATTGGTTAAGGATGTTCTTGAATATATTGAATACTTTTTATTTTAGTGCTTGTATCGATTACGAAAGTATATCTGAATGTGGGTTACATAAGTTCGCAAACTATTCAAGTGACATATTAGGCTACTCGGGTTACATGGTGACTGTCCTTGGCCAAGGTATGTCGAAAGTGTCATAACTCAAAAGAAACTGGACGTATCGAGTGTTTAAGAGGACAAACATACCGGTAATCGCTATTGGGTCACGGTTCATAACGTATAATAAGAGAATTATTTCTCACCCACAGGCTTTTGTAACATGCTAACCTGATCTAATCAGCAGTAATCACGCTTAATGTGAATAATGTATAAAGTCTGGTTAATTAGAACTTAGATTAGTTTATTATTCTGCAATTTTTATTCTGTGTTATTTTTCTTTTTAATTGAGTCAAAATAGTATTTTTATAAGTTCTTATTGCACGAGAGATCCTATTCAAATTCTGAGTATATGTTTTGCTGAATTCCTTCATGTGAATTTTTAATGAGGTTGTGTAGATTGTTTACAAAGAAGATTTTCTAATATGGACATTAATTTGTTTAAAGTTTAGAAAATGATCTTTTCAAGTGTAATGTGAAATGTCAAAGTCATTTGAAATCTCATGATTTTCACTTGTCACCAAATTATTAATCGGGTTTGTTTAAATTTGTGTGGTGACATTTTAGGGTTTGCAAGAAATGACCTCCCTTGATCTTTTGTTACATTTTTTAGTTATTTCATATTTGTTAACCCTGATTGAGTGTGATTGTAACTTGAATTTTCTGCATTATACTATTTGTTCTCAATGCGTTGATGAGTTCTGTGGTAAGTGTGCAGTGTTCAGGTTAAGAAGATAACGTTGGAATGCTGATTTCTGTTACTACATTGTTATTTACACGGATGATATCATTACGATAAGATCCTTGGTGTGTAGTGATAATATTTGTGATGCAGATTTGAGCATGTGAAGGATGAATACATGAACTGGTTTTTGTTTTTGGAATAGTTATTTATTTATGATTCATGTATTTAATGAAAATAATCAACTTTGACATTAGTTTCTTTTGAATTTCATGTTGTGATTTATGACAACCTTTTGGATATTTTCCTAAGTTCTTCAGTGAATTTGTGTTGGATTGTTCATTGTTAGTTTTGTAGACGGCATCTAGTATGGGACTTAAGTGTTTCAAGATGGTTTGCTGTCATGCATATCTATGATCCAAGGAAATTCTCGGTGTCATAATCAAATTGGTAATGAGGTTCATATTTAAATTGATTATTTTCAGGTTTGTTTATGGATAGCGTTTAAACCATGGGTTTTCATTCAAGATTATAATGTTCGGTTATCTACTTACATTATGATTATGAATTTGGGTGCTAAGCACGTTTTTAGTACAAGGCATGAACAGGTTGCTTTCTAACGAGTTTTTGCTATGTACAGATTGTGATAAAGGGTTGTGTTTTGGAAGATTGCTTGGATGAAAATCTAAAAATTTTTCAGAAACTTGCTGAAATCTGAAATATTTTCTGATTTGTTCTTACGAAGATAACTGCTATCTTCGTTTGAAACAATTTTGTTCAAACGAAGAATATTTTCGTTTGGCTAACTTCGTTTGTGAAGTTAAGCCCGACCCATTGTTGGCCCATTGTTATTTCACTATATAAACGGGTTTTTCTTCGTTGTTACTTCATCAAACGAAAATTACTTTTATTTTCAAGCAAAACCCTAAAACCCAAACTCTTTTCTTTTCTCTCACTTTAATTCGTTTTCTTGATTCGTTGTGCCAACTGTGATCTAAGTAAGTGTTTGATGTTCTTTTCATTCACGAAAACGATTTAGGTTTTCCATGTATCTTCGATTTGATTTGTTTTGATTATGTTTATAAATTCTTGTAATCATTCACCTGGTTTACTCAAACGAATTTAGACTTGTGTGAACGAATTTAGACTTTAGTTCAAAACGAATTTAGATGTGTGCACATGGACTTAGATTTTGAATTGAACGAATTTAACTTGGGTAGAAACGAAGTTAACTTTAGATGATAAGTTACGAACTTAGACCTAAGTTGATAAGGAACGAACTTAGCAAAGTTTAACACCCTTCGGTTTATTCAAACGAACTTAGACTTCGTTTATAAGTTACGAACTTAGAAGATAAGTTATAACTTACGAACTTGCCTGTACAGTTTAGACTTTACGAACTTAAATTTCGTTAGGTGTAAATTTAGATTTAATTCTTACGAACTTAAGATCTATTTTCGTTTGGACATTGCTTACGAATTTAACTTCTATCTTCGTTCTGTATACTTAACGAACTTATTGTTTATCTTCGTTCAGTCTTATTTTGCGAAATTAAGGATTAGGGTTTTCAAATTAGGGTTTTTCAATTCTGCAATCCATCTATCGTGATTATTTATCTTTGTTTCGATATTGTGCTTGGTTTTGCAGATATGGCTCTCGCTCCACGTCAGTTTGTGAAAAAGCATAATCTTGCACTGAATCTCGATCCCGATCAGTACAATTGCGAGCATTTTCATGACATGTTCAACTATATTGCTCGCTCGCGATTATCTTTTGCTTTTTGTGATTCGCCAAGACTGGTTAGGCAGTATATTGATTCCTTCTGGTCCACTGCTCATGAAGTCATGGTTGAAGGACAGAGTTTTGTACGTGCTACTGTCGCAGGCACAACTTTTGATTTCAATGCTGAATCGCTCCGCACTATTTTACATCTAGGAGTAGAACCAGACGTCGAAGAAGAGGAAGACGTTGAGATGACATACGAGTTCGCACTTCTTCTTCGTTGCTTTCAAAGGATGGGATTTGTTGGACATGTCAAGCTTCCTTTTGACAAAAGTGGGTTTCAAGGACGATGGCGTTATCTAGCATATGCATTGCTCGTCTGTTTGAGCAATCGCAAGGCTGGATTTGATCAACTGTCTGCTCAGATTGCATCGCAGATGGTTGCTTTGGTATATAATCGACCTTATCCTTTCTCCCGATATTTTTATCAAGAGTTTATTGATCAGATTAACGCTAGGGGGAGAAAGCAATTTCTTTTGTATCCTCGCTTTGTGATGGCTATAGTTAGACATTTTTGACCGGACTTAGAATATGACCAAGGTCCTCGCTACGTTCTTCATGCTTGGCCTTCGCGTCTTTTTGCTGATCTTGAAGCCAATACGAGTAATGTGGCTGGTCTCCATGATCCACCACTTTTTGGTCACCTGATTAATCCAAACTATCGATCTTGTCTTGAGAATGATATGTTTGTGGATGATGTTGATGCCGATTCTGATTCTAGTTCTTCTGAGAGTTCTGTTGATGGTTCTGATGATGATTCAGGGGATGAGTCTGCTGGTTCGGATAATGGACATGATGGAGATGATGTTGATAGTTCCGACGGTTCTGCGGCTACAAATGCGACAGACACAGATGCTTCTGCTGCTGAACGTCGAACTAAGATGATTCATGACGTCGCGGCTGCTTCTGCAAGTGATCATTCGCATCAGTCGTTTGATCAAGAGGGTGTTGCGTTCCATAGAGAACGTAGAAGCAAGACTTGTCATGCTATTCCTGCTCTTTCAGATTCAGCTAACTCCACTCCTGCTGCTGCTGCTGAGATTGATCCTGATGTTGCAGCTCAGCATGATTCTGAATTACGTGAGATTTTTGAGGATATGGAAGATCCTGTAAACAGAGCAAGTTCGGTTAGTCCGGCGAAGAGGCACGGGAGTATTGATCTTCAATATACCAGAATTAAGCGTCGACGTATTGTTGAAGCTTCTTCTGTAGCAATGCCTGATCCTCCAAGACCAACTGCTGCTGTTGCTCCTGTTCTTGGTCGTCGTGTTGATCTTTTGGAGACCAGAGTTCGCACTTTGGAGTCTGATCTCACTGATACTCGCACTGCCTTAACCTTTTTGATCAACTGGGTCAAGAATCAAGGGGGAGAAGTTCCTGAAGAGGTCTGCAGATTGTCAGCGGTTCAACCAAGACGTCAGAATGACGATGATGATGCTGATAACGCTGGTGAAAGGAATGTTTCTCGCCCAGTTGAAGATAGAGGAAAGGGTGCAGCGATCGAGGGGGAGACAGGAGGTGATACTTCTCAGCAAGGTGCTTCTGGTTCTGGTGCTGGTCCTTCTGGTGCTCCTCGTGATTCAGGTTTCTAATTTTGATTATGATAAATATTTTTAGATAGAATGTATAATTGATTGTGTGTAATAAGTTATGACATTTTGTGTAATGAAAATGTAATCTATCTTATTTCAATACAAGTACATTTCATCTTTATTATAATTGTCATGATTATTCTTTCTATTCTGGTGTTCATTTTGTGTAAATTTAAATAGATGATCCAGATTATACAGATTTATTCTTTGATGGTGATGAGCTCGAGGAAGGCGAATTTGTCCCTGAACCAAATCTAGATATATTCAAGAAGCCTTATGGGTTTGATGAAGTATGGGACTCAATTCCTGAAGATCCGTTGATTGAAGAGAATAGAGTGTTAGATCAGAAGAGATTAGATGTTAGGGAAAGAATGCTTCAAGTCCCATTCAGCAGCCTAACTCAAGTTTTACATTTTGTTGTGTATGCTAAGAATGGTGATGTATCGATTCCATCTGACTATGAGGTTAATGTGACAAGGCCATTCAATTCAAATGATTTTCCAGTTCCTCTCAGATATGATGATTCATTACATATTGTTGATCAACGTGTTCCCGAGAAAAGAGTGAATGATTGGATAGTACATAGGGAAACGTGGAAACCAAATCTGTATTGGACTCATATCTCGGATAAAGATGCTGCAAAGTACAAGACAATCATCTGGAGTTGGTTTTATGATGATGAATTGAAGCTGTTTGTGCTTAAAAGACCAGAATGTTGTCAGTACTTAGCGTGGTGTGAGAGACATTTTAGAAGTTTATGTGAAAAAGATTTACATGAGCTTGGAAATAACTGGATTATCAATCCAAGCGATGATGGCTTAGCTGATGTTGTTGGTAAGAATCTCAGAAAAGATTTCTGGTTAAGGAAGAACATGAAAGATTCTGATAAACCACAGTTTAAGATTGAGCCAAGATCGAAGAAAAGAGTGGTTAAGCCAGATAAAAACAGTTGAGTTTGTTCAACATGATATTAAGTGCATGATCAAGGTCCCTGCCAAGAAATGGGCACAAGATGTCTTGGACAAGATGGATAATTGGGAAATTGATCGAAATTCTGGTGAAGCCAAGATGTATGCAGATTCAAAGAAGAAGATTTTGTTGAGAAGAGTTTATGATCCGATGCAGCTGGTGAACTTCTCAAGAAATGATCTGAGAAAGTTGTACGATACAGAGTGTTCGTTTTTGCCATTTTGGAAGCATGAAGAAAGTAGATATCGTAAGATACTTCAACTTTGCTTACATGAAGATATTCATGCAAATAGCAAAAGATTGTTGTTTGATGAATGATCAGATTTTGAAGACTAAGAAATCGAAGGTGCAGCTGTCAAGGGGGAGTTTGTTGATGCACGTTGATGTGACAACAGCAACTTAGATTTGATATGTCGTTTAGATTGAGACATTATGTTAATTTATGTCGTATCTATATATGTAATTGATAGATTATGGACTTTATGTTTTGGTAATGATCGATTACATGTTTTGGTGTTATATATATGTGTTATGTATGATGTTTGATGTGTGATATACAAGTAGAAACATAATATGTGTTAGGATTCCTTAATATGAAACACTTAGGAATATAACTAAGTCTTATATCTAACGAAGATAAGGTATATCTTCGTTAGAGGCAAACGAAGATAAACTTCGTTTGGTACAAACGAAGATTAACTTCGTTACATGGGCTGGGCAGCTAAGTTCGTAAGAACAAAGCCCAGCAAGCCCAGTTCGACCTGAAACATATATATACGAATGAATACCCTAAAATAAGGTATCACATTCGACAGACACGCACTCCAGACACCTAAGTTCGTTCTATAGCTTATAGAAACGAATATAGCATCATACGGCTGATTATTTACTTGATAATTAGCGATATACCCGTTTACTAATCAAACTAGTTATCTCGTGAGGATTCCGCACTCACGACATAATCATAGACGATCTCAAGAGCGATCTGTAGCTATCGAGGGACTCACAGAATCGTGGCAGAATTCGGCAACTCATATTCAGTACCCAATGCCTCTTTGAAGATAAGAGAGAGAAATCTTACAAAAGGCACAGTGTAAGATCTGTTATTCAAGTTGATCTTGTGTTTCATATCATTGAAGATCATCAAGGCATAATCCACAAATCTCCCTTCAGCGAGAGCATGGATTATGGGCATCGAAGTTGTAGATGCCGGATTGTATGATCACATGGGTAAAGAGAACTCTCCAGATCCAAGGAAGATTTTGTTTCAGAGGATTGCTTGGGATCGTTGGAGGGTTCCTCAGATTGTTCATCGTCACTAGCAGCTTCCACAAATGAATCATTATTGGTTTCTTATAGGAAGCGAAGAGTTTGACGTAAGGATGCCGGAGTGATGGTAATGGTCTTCGTCCCCTGATGAACAGTACCAGTGATCGTCTGGTTGGACTCATCAAAATTACATGTCCACCAGAACTCTCGTAGAAGATGAACAAAAATCTTCTCTGGATCTGCCATTATGCAATAACTGGCAGGAGATGCGTGGATGAAATCCAACATCGACTTATATCCTTTTGCGCCTTTTGGCACGTCAGACGAGCCGATATGATTGTTGGGTTTTACAACCATATCCGAAGCAGAGAAGGAGATTTTGGAAGATTTAATTACATTAGAAGAAGGGGTGTAAGTAGGAGAGTTTAGATATGATTTAGGAATTTGTTCAGTGGCAGCGAAAGTAGATGGAATTTCAACGTTTTCTTGTTGTTGAGGGATTTCTGATGAAGAAGCCATTGAAGAGATTTGAAGTTTTGATTTAGAGAAGAAAGACAGTTTGAGAGATTTGAGCAAGTTAAGTGAATGAAGGAAAGAAAAATATGGAGGCGTAAGAGGAAATGTGTGAAGATATATTGAATATATCGGGTATTGTGGTAGGCCAGATTTTTCACGCAAGAATACTAAAGGTTTTCTCTCTCATCAAGAAAAATATGTACACATTAAATATATAAAATTACTATGTGAGTAACGTATATTTAAAAAATGGAAAAGGTTTTATTTAAAAATACTTGGGTATGCGCCGTAAAAACTGTCAATCAACAGTTGTGCGCAGACAGGTGACGTGATCAAGGAAACAAATGGGTGACCTTTTTCAGTTTGAATTATAGAACATATGGTTCAAAAGAGTGCCACGTCACCAGCATAGTTACATCCGAAATAGTTAGTTTCAGATGTAGTTCTATGTTTTATTTAATATTGAAAAGATATGTTTAATATTATTTTATATATAAAATGCTTCAACACCTCTTTTTAAGGGAAGGATTTAATTGGTGCTGAGACAAGTATTTAAAGGATGAGGGTCAGCGATCTCATGACTAACACAAGGTCGCTGATAAAACAACTTTTGGCAAACTGTTAGCCATCAACGGATTTTATAAGTCTTTACCAACAGCCGTTTGCTGATGGACTAGATGAAGACTTTTAGCTCTTCATTGCTTTTATTTTGCTTTTTCCTAAAGCAACAAGGATTAACGGATTTTAGAAGTCTTTACCAATAACCGTTTGCTATTGGACTAGATGGAAACTTTTGACTTTCCATTACCTTTATTTTGCTTTTACCCAAAGCAACAGGGATCAACGGATTTTAGAAGTCTTTACCAGTAACCGTTTGATACTGGACTAGATGAAGACTCTAAGCTCTTCATTGCTTTTTGTTTCAGCGAGTAAGACAAACTTACACTCGTTGAGGTAACATACATGACAAATCATGTAGCTGATTCCCCATCTAGCATTCCTAACTTGCTTACAAGCATGGAGATTGTTGGGAGGGGATATAGGAGTTCTTTTGGGAGTAACATGGGTGAAATCAAACTTATGCAGCATATCCCGAATATATTTTTCTTGGTTGATAAATATTCTAGTGGGAAGCTGCTAAATTTGTAACCCCAGAAAGAAGGTTAGTTCACCCATCATACTTATTTCAAAAGTGCTGGACATGAGAGCACTGAATTTTCGACGAGGTCTGGTAGACAATGAACCAAAGATAATGTCGTCTACATATATCTGAACATACAACGCATGAGCCTTCTCTTTGTAGATGAAGAGAGTGCTATAAATGGTTCCTCTATGAAAGCCATTATCTGAAAGAAAGGTAGAAAGGGTATCATACCAAGCTCTGGGAGCCTGTTTGAGACCATAAAGGGCTTTATTGAGCTTGTAGACATAATGAGGATGCTTTGGATCCTCAAAACCAGGAGGCTGCTTGACATAGACTTCTTCATCAAGAGCACCATTAAGAAAGGCACTCTTGACGTCCATTTGATAGACGATGAAGGCTTTGTAAGCAGCGTGAGCGAGAAAGAGATGAATAGCTTCAAGACGAGCAACTGGAGCAAAGGTTTCATCATAATCAATGCCTTCAGCTTGAGTATATCCTTGTGCAACCAGTCTAGCCTTGTTCCTAATGACTACACCAGCTTCATCCATCTTATTCTTATAAACCCATCTAGTGCCAATGGGTTCCTTATATGGAGGAGGTACAAGGATCCAAACATGTTGTCTTTTAAATTGTGTCAGTTCTTCTTGCATGGCTTCCACCCAAGAAGGATCAGCCATTGCTTCACCAATATTGCTGGGCACAATTTGAGACAGGAAATTGACATAGAGACAAGTATTACTTGTAGCTGAGCAAGTTTGGACACCATTGTGTAGATTACCAATCACATGGTCGAGAGGGTGATCAGCAGTCCATTGAAGTGCTGGAGAGAGAATAGAAGAAGAATGAGAGACAGCGGATAAGGTGGTGGTAGGTTCATTTAGTGATAGCGAGTAGATAGAGAGATCAATGGTTAGTACAGGTTCAGAGTTGCTGACAGGAGGGTCACTGAAAACAGTGAGTACCTCTTGCTGAGATGTATCATCAGCAACATTTCCTAAAAGAGAGTTTGCTGAGGCATCATAAAAGATTTCCTCAGCGATAGTGTCAGTCACTTGAGGTTCAGTTGAGTGAGAAGAGTTAATGGAAGTGGCATAAACTGTCCTAAGAAGAGGCTCAACTGGATCAATAGAATATATGTGAGCAGTTATGTAGTCAACATTAGTTGAAGAATTTGGAGATTCAGCGATAGGTCGGTCAGTAACGACATGATGTGTTGCTGGTACTTCAGAAGGACCAGATATATCGCTGAGAATCACTTCAGCAGATGACTCATTTGAAAGATCACCAAGAGCTGAACAGCTTTCATCGAAGGTGACATGGATTCATTCTTCTACTCTTTGAGTACGAGTGTTGAAAACTCTGAATGCTTTACTAATGGAAGAATATCCCAGAAAGTAACCATCATCAGCTTTGGGATCAAATTTGCCTAAATGATCCTTATCATTTTGGATGAAGACTGGACAACCAAAAACATGGAAGTATCCAATTTGAGGTTTATTGTCTTTGAGAACCTCATAGGCAGTCTTATCATGTTGTTTGACAATGAGATACCTATTTTGAGTATGGAAAGCAGTGCTAACTGCTTCAACCCAGAATTTGCTTGGAAGAGAAGACTCACTGAGCATAGTTCTAGCAACTCCAATGAGAGTTCTATTTCTCCTTTCAGCTACTCCATTTTGCTCAGGTGTACGAACCTAAGAGAAGTCCTGTCTAATCGCTTGATCAGAAAAAAAAGTCTCAAGAGTGTGGTTTCTGAACTCAGTTCCATGGTCAAATCTGAGTTCTTTAACACGTATGCTGTTGAGATTTTTCCATCTTTTTAATGAAATTAATTATTTTCTCAGCAGCATCACCCTTAGAATGGAGAAAAATTGTCCAAGTATATCGTGAATATTCATCCACGATAACTAAGGTGTATCTGCTACCCCTTAGACTTTGGACATTTACAAGACCAAAGAGATCCATGTGAAGAAGATGAAAGCAGGCATTAATCAAGTTTGCCTGTTTGGTTTTGAAAGTGGCTCGGTGGGTTTTACCTTTTTCACAGGCACCACAGAGCCTGTCCTTCTCATAAGAGAGAGGAGGAAGGCCTCGAACAAGATTTTCGTTGGCAAGAGAATTGATTGTTTTAAAATTCACATGCGACATACGCTTGTGCCATAACCAATTGATTTGAGAAGCAACTTTTGAAAGAAGCAAGTCTCGCTGTCAGTTTTGACAGGAGTGAAATCTACCAAGTAGATATCTCTTTTTCTTGGGGCAACCAAGACTACTTCTTTATTGATATTTAAGACTGTGCCTTGATGCTTGTCAAGTATGACCTTGTAGTCAGCATCACACAATTGACTGATGCTGATCAGATTGTGTTTTAGTCCATACACATAAGCAACTTTAGTGAACTTGATCAGTCCATTTGAAAGAGACCCATATCCTTCAGTTTGGCCAGTAGAATTGTCACCAAACACGACTGTGGGACCATCAGTCTCTACAAAGTTATCCAGCAAGTCCTTGGATCCGGTCATGTGTTTTGAACATCCACTATCCAAATACCACACTTCTTTTCGTAGTGAGGCCTACATGGATAACAATAGAAGGATTTAGGTAGAATTATAAGAATCCCTGCTGATGTCATTATCAGCAGAGGATGAATGAGAGAGAAGAGAAGAATCATCATCTGTAGAAAGAGGAAGAGTGGCTGAAAGATTAGCATTTTCATCAACTGAAAGTGTTTCAACCAGTTGGTGAGCAGGAAGCATGTCACTAGTGGCCTCAAGTGTATGTCCTTGATTATTTGAGGAAAGGGTGACAGTGTTTCCTGTGTTAAGAATAACCAAGTTGCTGACTTGATTATAATTTCCATATTCTACAAGGATACTGTCAGTACCATTGGAGATAATTTCTTGAGAGAAAGGAAGGGAGATACGTTGAGAGGCAATGAATTCAGCAATATTGCTTTCATTGAGAACAAGATTATTGCTCAAACTGATATTGGATTCAGCAAGAGGAGCTTGCACAACAACAGCAGAGGTAGAAACAGCAGAAGATGATGGAGGATTTGGCTGGATGACAATTTCATGAGAGTTCCTGGAGTTATTGTTAGTACAATCAGCTGACCTCCTTGTTGAGAAGGTCTAACCTGCTGAGCAGGTCTGAAATGCTGAGTCTCCTGAAGAAATTGTCCAGCTTGTTGTCCTTCTTGCTGAGAAGGTCTGACCTGCTGAACAGGTCTAAAGTGCTGAGAGAAATGGGTTCCGTTAGGGATATAAACAGAATTGAATTGCTAATAGCGAGCATCAGCGAACCTAGTTCTCCTATTCATTAAATGATCATGCATGGCAGCCTTTCTGCCAGCATGAGAAGAATTTGAAGAGGAGGGTGAGAGCTGAGACGTAGGGCGTTCAACAACCGTAGTGGGAATGGAAGAATCAGCAGGTTGACTGGCAAGTACAACTCGCTGAGGAGTACTGTAGTCATATGGAACAGCAACCTTGCTCCTTTTGAACGGTTCAAATGCTTGTTACTGAACAGTTAAAAGCTGAGGAGCAACGGGTCTGTAACCATCACTTGAAGGATTTCCTTCAAAGGTTTGAGAAGAAGAATATTGAATTCTGCCTTCATTTGGCATCATATCAATGATGGGATGATCAGGGAAGATTGTTTTAGCAAAACTAGAAGAAGAACTTGTTTCAGTTTTGGTAGAAGAGGAAGAAGTACTGGGTAAGGATGAAACATTATCAAGTTCGGAGTGATAATCATTCATTCCTTTGGTGAAGTAATACTTCATCATTTCTTCAGGAGAAGCAACAACACTTGGAGGAATTCTTTCTTCAGCAGCAGGACTGTCACCAAAGTGATTGGTAACTAGGGTGGCAGTCTCGTAATGTTCACTAATGATGGCTTTGATTTGAGTAGGCATCAGCTTGCTGAAGATTTGGTCATGAAGCTTGGAGGCTTTAAACCATGAGATGACAATTTTCTCAAGGTCAGCGACCTTATTTTTTAGCTCTTCATTAGATATTTGAAGATTATGATTAAGAAGTTTTTGAGACTCAAGCTCAACATGGACATTTCTCAGGTCCTTGAGCTTGTCAGTTTTATCACTTAGCTCAGCACTGACTAAGTTAAGCTTGGACGGAAGATCAGCACAAATTGATTTAACAAACTGAATGTCACAAGCAAGGAATTCAAAAATTTCCGACTTACTTTCTTCAGAAGCAGAAGAGAAACTGCATACCTTTTTGAAAGTGACCTTTCCGACCACATCTCCAACATTCTTCCTGCGACTTGTCAACCACTGATTTTTGAGAGAAAGTCGATTTACGACTATTCCATTTTTTGGAATATCTTTTACCAGCGATAAGAGCAAATTGCATGAAGTCTGAGAACATTTCTTGTCTCTCCTAAAAATCGAGGTCATTGACAAGATCTTGTATATGAGATGGGGTGGAAGAGCTGCTGTTAACATAGATGGTGTCAACTTCAGCAGAGACCAGGGCAAGAGGGTCATGAGAATAAGAAACGTTAGATAGAGATGAAGAAGATGAACTAGCATGCCTCTTGGATTCAGCTTCTGCTCTCAAGTTTTGAGCAAGGGCTTTCTCTTCAAATTGAAGAGTGCCATAAAGCGATTCCAAGTCATGCATCTTTAACTGCTTGGTAGTACGGAGTATCTGTCTTAAACCTTGCCACTTAATTGGAAGGCTGTCAATGAACTTGTGGCATACTTCAAACATATCATGCTCTATGCCAGCATTTGTCATATCATTCAAAAGACACTTGAAGCGATTATAAGTGCCATCCAGATTCTCATTTGGAAGAGAAAAGAATCCTTCATAGGCACGCTTCAGATCTATCTTTTTAGTAGCAAGAACATCTTCCGTACCATCAAATCTGGTACAGAGATTGTCCCATACCTTTTTAGCAGAAGAAAGTTTGATGACAGATTTCATAATGTCATCAAGAAGGATATTGATAATGAGGTTTCTTAGTCTAGCATCTAGATTAACAAGCCTGCGCTCGTTATTTGTCCATTGTACTTCTGGTTTAATAAGCTCAGTGACAATCTCAGGAGCATCAGTTGTGGCTCCTGGTGTCCTGGTGACCAGAATCAGTACATAAGGTCCTCTAGTTAAGATACTCATTAAGTAAGGTTCAACTCCTAGAATGTGCAGAATCATTCTCTCCTTCCAGGATCCAAAGTCATGAGATTCGAATCTTGGTGGGATGGAGACATACCCGAAGTCTCTGGTATTAACCAGAGTAGGGATTGCAGTCATAGAGAAAGATTTTAGAAAAAGAAAGAAAAACTTTGGATGTAGAAGAACAAAAGTACAGAAAAAAAATCTTGCAAACTTTTACTCAGATCAGATTCGGTGTATCTAACCACCGCTCTGATACCAACTGAAAGTCCCAAGTTTGCAACGATTGTATGATAAAATAATTAAAACAGATTAAACTAGAAATGTAAGACAAGAAAGTAAACACGTTTAATCATATGTATTTATTAATTAAACAGTGAATACATTGTCGGTTTACAAAGAAGAAGAAGAGAAAAAAAATACTTGTTAAGTTTTTGAACATACATAAACTTAACTGTTCTACAATAAATGAAACAATACACAAAGTGACAATTGTAGAACAAAACCAACAAGGGTTGCGGCTAGGTCAAGTGATTCCTTATATAGGCAGAGATGAGAATCACATGACAACCCAATAGATTTTGACACATAAAGGTTGTCAACCATCTATTGGAGGATGATTCAGATCTGCAGAGTTCTTCTTTCTTCATCTTGTTTGTTTTCCAAACAGCATGAAAGAGAAACTCCTTAGTACTAAATTGTACAAGGTCACATGGCTTCATCTTGATCGTGCACCACGTGTCCTTGGGACCATCCTTCTTATCTTCATTTTTCCGCCCATATTTGACTTACAAAATATGACGGTGAGTCATTGAACTTATCCTTTAACTCGAAGATAATATAAGTCGCTGGGAGCTCGTTGATGAAGTGTCTCACTGAGTCTCTCAGCGAATCCATGACTCAACAGTTTTTGACTCACGCTAATATGTTTGAAGTATACAACCTCTTGGTGTGTGGTTTAAAAAGCTGTCAGGTATTCGTTAACTGCAAACACTAAAACTTTACCGTCGCTTACCTGTTATGTGGTTGGTCGACGTTCGAAATTTAAGACAAGGTTCGAGCCTACTAACGAATATGGTGAGGCATAGTGTAATTAATTCGATGAAACTGACTATTGTTAAAATTTATATGCGTCATCTTTTTGTTAGATAGTGTGGGACATTGATGTGTAAGTCTAACACAGTCAAACCAATGTGATTTCCATCAAAACTCTTCATGCACATTTTTAGTTAGAAGCTTTTGTTTATGTTTTCTATCTAGATTATACCAACTTTTATATGACTATAAATTACTCGTAATACATACCCTTACAATGCACTAGATGCTATAACGGATCACAAAGCTTTGAGAGAAAACACCTATGCTACAGGTTAGAATGAAACTCCATCTATGACGTCTGATGGCATAATGGCAAATATAAAACATTAAAACATATAACATGTAGTCAACGTATATCCATGATAGGCGACAACTATAAGACAAGGTACACTTCAATAACACAAGTCAGGTTTAACAACAATATATACTCAAGCCATAATTTGACAGGAGTCTCACGTTACAACCATTTTTGTGGGAACTTAAGAATATCTAGCCTCATACATTTGTAATAGAGGTGAGAAAAAATCGAACCGAAAATATCATGAAAACTGAAAAAACAAAAAATCACTGGTTTTATTTTTTAAAAACCGAAAGTTATGTTTCGTTTTTGGTATTTAATGAAAAACCAAATAATAAAAAGCGAACCGAACCAAAAAAATTTATTGTTTACTTTATTTTATAATTATATCATGAAAATTTCATATCGTGCAATGTAAACCCTTTATATACTTAATGGCAATTGATTCTGTTTTACATAATTAAGGTGCGCAAATTTGATCATTGGACTATATATGAACTATTATAGACATGAATTTTACAACATCTATTATTATTTCCTTAAATATATGTTACTTTTTATAATATCAATAATATCAATGTTTCAAGCTTTAAGTTTAATTAACGATTTAAAAAACTGATAACATTATACATGCAACAAATACATTTATGTTTCTAAATAAAGAGTTTGGCTTATATAGTTATATATACAGAGTGATTTGTCATCTGTTGACAATAAAAGAGGACGGGGGGCGGGGGAATCATTACACGACTAAGATCCGAAGATATGATCTTCATGGCAGTTGCATCATCCGGTAAAATTTATATACTTCTTTTAAAACTAACTTCGATAATTTGAGTGTATTAATTACAACTATTTAAAGACATGATTTTCATAGCAGTTTAACTAATACTATTTATGCTATTATATATATTGTTATTCAATATATAATGTAAGTCATTATGTTATGGATAAAATAATTATATGTAACTGATTATGCAGTCTAATAAAAGTTCAATCATTAACGTGTCAGGAATAGCTACTTTGCACCTGCCGGGAGATAGAACCGCACGCAGCTGTTTTGTGATACCATTGGAACTTATTGAAAGTAGCAGATGTAGGATAAAATAAAACACGCATTTAGAAGTAAAGATCTTGCCTAATGAATTGTTTTGAATGCTAATGGTATTAGAATAATGAAAATACTTCATTATCTTAATTTTAGGGAATTCCGAATCTTTGTGGAACAATCAAGTCATTTGGCTCGAAACTTTTTACACTACAAAAAATATTGTATTTGTCCACACTTTTAGTGGAGTGTGTACAAATTAAAAAATTTGCATTCTTTTTTGTGTGTAAAAATATATAAAATGAAAGTGTGTATGAATTTCTCCACAATAAAAAGTGTGTAGAACAAAAAAGTTTTCACACTTTTTAGTGTGAACTTTGATAATTATTTTATAACACCTCATTTGTCTACGCTAACTACACACAAAAAAGAAATAACACTACAAACAATATTGCATTTGTCCACACTTTTAGTGGAGTGTGGACAAATGCAATATTGTTTGTAGTGTTATTTTTTTTTTGCTTATTATTATGTTTTTTTTATCTATAAGCTGATGAATAATATGATTTTATGAAACAACTTTCATTAGCTGTTTAAAAAACCGACAACCAAATACATGCAAACAATATATTTAAAACACGACGTGCATAACACGGGCATTTAAACCCTCGTTGCCTATTAAAGTTAAAAACGGCAAATAATTATTAGTTAGTCATCGATTATTTAAGAAATTGTAAATTATTGATCAATTTGATACACAAAATAAGTAGTTTATTTTAAGTTTTAATTGTCATATCATATCTCTATGAATTTATAAAATTTTTATTAATCCTTAAAATTCATTAAATTGTTTTTAATCTTACAGACATCCTTACTGTAACATCCGTCATTTTAACCGGTCAACGCTAGCAAACTGATAAAATAGAAATTAGTCAAATTTAAGTAAATAAACTCTTGTAATGAAAAGGTAGGCATGTGAATAGTAATTTAAAAATATGTAATATTGTGTCGATGAAATATTTGAACAATACTCGAGTTAATAGTTTTAACTAAACGAATCAATTGTCGGGTGAAACTGGAACTAGCTGCGAGATTGCTTTGGATGGAACAACCCCCCCTCCCCCCAAACGCCCTCCCCACCTCTCATTTCTCTTATCTCTTCACACACAAAACACACACACACTCTCTTTTTCTCTCTAAAACACAAGAACACACACACAAGCACCAATTTCTTCTTCCTTTTTCTTGAATCCGAAAATTTAGCGTTTTGTGGCATCATATTGTTAATTAATCATTGTATAATAATAACCTCATGCAAAACTTCAAGATTTATGGGTTATGTGAGTGTTCATCTTCTCCAAGAGCTTCAAAACCGGTTTTTTTAACTTCAGGTCAATTTGGTAAGTGTTCTTTAGCTCAAAATGTTCCCCTTAACTAGTAGAATACTTCCTTGTTATAGATCTAAGCGATTTGCGGTCGATTCGAATGTAAAATGGTTGTATTTGCTTAAAAACAGGTTTTGGTTTAGATCTTGAGATTTAGGAAGTGGGTTTTGTTTAAGAGTTGATTATTACACTTGTTTATACTTGAATGTGGTTATGTTAAAGTTTGGAAACTCGATTTGGCTCCTACATTGGTTGATTTTGATGTCAAAACCCGTTTTTGGTTTGGAATTTGGGTCAGTGGGGCTCACTGGTCTCTAGTGTTACCCACTGGTTCATTTTTGTGGTCAGAAATATTCTAGTGCGCCCCACCAAAATTCTAGTGAGGCTCACTAGCTGCTGGTTCTGATCAGGTATCATCCTAGTGCGCTCTACCAAGTTTTTGGTGAGGCTCAATATCTTGAGTCTAACGTTTTTCTTCATTTAACTTCCGTACTTGATTTGTAGGAGCCAATGGGTTACGGGAACTTACTCAAACGTTCTTAGGGGTTATGGCATGACATAACTAGCTAGGCCTTATTGTTTAAGGTATTTGTGTTGACTTGATGCTTGTGAAGTAGGTTGTGATCATTGTGCTCCCCGCAAGAGCTCATTCTAACAACATGTAAGGCTAAGGTGAGTTTCGTAAACCTCTCCCTACTCAATTGAGATTCGGGCTGAAAGTGTACGCAGACGTGTTTGTTTTGACTGTTTGGTTGATTTGATTGACGACTTATTGATTGTATGATTGATCGTTTGATTGAGATATGGTTTTGATTGATTACCTGACGGTTGATGACTTGATGGCCAAACTTATGATATGCATTATTACATTCGTAAACATATGGTACATGGGTTGATATTGACATTACTCGTGTTCATTCATTACACGTAATTGTTGTGCAACGTATACTTATATGTCATTTGGTTGAAGACGCATACGATGTTGGATTATGTGATGTGATTAGGATAGTTGTACATACCTGGAAGACGATGATACATTTAATGAGTTGGAGATGTGGTGGGAAGGCTGCGGGTGACCCTATATATAAGTATCAAAGATTCCTTAAATGTAAAGTCGTATGAAATGTATGTGCATGGTAGTTTGGATGATTTGTGGTATGATGGATTTGTGAACGTTATATGGAGCATTATTCATTATATAAGTCGCAACGTTATATGGCGCATTATTCATTATATAAGTCGCAACGTTATGGGTATCTTTATACCCACGTTATGAATTGCTGAATCCACGTTATGGGTATCTCTATATCCACGTTATGGATTGTTGAATCCACGTTATGGGTATCTCTATATCCACGTTATGGGTATTTCTATATCCACGTTATGGGTATCTCTATATTCACGTTATGGATTGTTGAATCCACGTTATGGGTATCTTTATATCCACGTTATGGATTGTTGTATCCACGTTATGGGTATCTCTATATCCACGTTATGGGTATTTCTATATCCACGTTATGGGTATCTTTATATCCACGTTATGGGGTGTTGAGCCCATATTATTGAACGTTATTAATCGTTATATGAATCGTTGTAGTTAAACGTTGATCGTATTGAAATTGTGCTAACGTGAAACCCTTTTGGGTTTCCTTGGAACGTGACTAAGTATTCTAATCCTCTTATAACATTAACGGTTGTTATCCAGACACACTTGTTTCCTATTACTTGTCCCTACGAACTCACCAACTTTATGTTGATCCGTTATAGTACACTTTTCAGGTGACAGGTTAGCTCAAAGATGTACTAGATGATTGATTGCTTGATTATGCTAGATTTGGATTTGAACTTGGACTTCTTGGATCCGTGATTCGTTATTTGCCAATTAGGGTTTATGCTTAGATGTGATCCGGTTACTTGTACTACTGAATGGTTCTTATGGATTTTCTTGATCCTTTTATGCATTTAGTTTTACTCTACATAAATTCCATGTCGTGCTGTGCTTTTCTTGTGATACCCCATGATTCCGCCTTGTTGGGGTGTTACAGAATGGTATCAGAGCCAGGTTGTAGAGAATTAGGTGGATTGACCTAGCCTATAGCCATTGCACCCACATTTTTTCATATTAGCATGCATGATAGGAAATTTTGTGTGCAAGGTGAATTGTATGACGTATAAAACTTGTTTAAACGGAGTTTGTAGGTTTTCCATGATTGTTGACTTGATTGTTATGTGATGGCTTAATGGACGTATGTGTTAGTGTCGGGATACACCGTGACTACCGAACGAACGTTAACATATATTCTTATAGTTTATTGTTTAACCCTAGCAAAGTGAAATGAGAGTATTAACGGAGTATGACATTCGGTAACCCTAGAGGCACCTGATCAACAAATTTAAGGTTATCCTATGTCAAATAAAGTAAGTGGCCTCGTGGATTGCGCATTGTGGATGAAGTATAGTAGGTAACCCGGTATGCTTAATGAGTGTTGGTTAGGTGGAGGGTTAGTTGCTGGTACACTCTATATACATACCCGACCGATACTTAGAGAGCATAATGGAACCGAATCCCGACGTCCATTCAATATACTAACAGTGTGGAGGGTTAGCCGCTGGTACACCCTGTATATATACACTTTTAATGTGTTGAATGTTGATGTGACTAAATTACACCCATTACCCAGATCGTTATTGGCCATTTTACTATATGTTTTAAGTCGTTTTTGTATACATTTGGCGCGTTTATGGTGTTTGTTAGTGTTTACAGGCTAGAAACATCTTACGCGTTTATTTGGTACATTTTCGGAAGACTTATTGGCCCAGAAGTAATGTATGATATCGAGAGTCGTTTTAAGTGGAAGAGATAGCAAGTTTCGAGATCGAAAGAAGTTCGCTTGGTACAGGCTATGACTGCGCCGCAGTGGAGGACGGACATGTCCACTGCGCCGCAGCCATTTCTCACGGAAATAATTGGGATTTGCCCCACTGCGCCGCAGTGGGGATGGCAACAGAAGGACTGCGCCGCAGTCAAGAAAGAAGAAAAGGAGGACTCAGATTCGGGTTGCGCCACAGTAGTGGCCACTTAAGTCACTGCGCCACAGTGACCATTAAGTCAAAGTCAAACTCGCCTCACTGTGCCGCAGTGAGGGAAGGATCAACCCCACTGCACCATAGTGGGTGCACGAGAAAACAAAAGATGGAGTCGGTTTTGCATCAGATTTGGGGAGGGTATATAAACAAAACCCTAGGTCGAAAATAGGGTTATCAAAAATCTTTCTATGAGCTGTTCTACACGGGTTCTTCAATCTCCAATCAAGATAATATCTTAGGCGGATTCGTTGAAGATTCACGGGCACCCATCTAGATCGTATCTACTTACTGTCTTGCAATTTATTTTTTCTTCAAACGATTGGTACATCATGTTTCTCTTCTATTTTAATTATTATTGTGGAATGATCATGAGTGGCTAAACATTCAATCATCCACCTTGATGAAACGAGACGGATAATGTGATTGCAATATTTTAATTCAAAAGAGTTTATTTAATTATCGTTGTTCTGAGATCTTGATGACTTTAATTCTATTTATTAATTAATTTTTATATTGGTTGCATATATTTCTTCGTTGGTGGTACCAGTTGAATGTATAAGTGATTTTAAAACGGTTACTTGTCTATGAGTAATTATCACTAGTTCATGGTATGATAGTGAATATCATTTTAAGAAAAGATTAATATTGTCAACGTGATTGATATCGGTTGGTGGTACCATGTTATTGTCACTTAGGTTCAATTGATAATTTGATAGTCAATAAAACTGATTGTTGGAAGAATTGTCTTTGCTTTGGTGGTACCGGCTTGGGTAATTTAACTAGCAGTTAGGTGATTCGATATTTTGTTCACGGTTGGTGGTACCACGTGAGCACCTTAATCTTGTCACGATTATCTTTAAAATCTAGTGAATTTGGTCTTAATTAATTGCAATCACATTTGAAGTCGAGGGAAGTCAAGGTGGATAACTTTTAATTATATTGTCTGAAGTTCTTTTCATTTTATGTTCTTGTTTAAAACAAATTTTATTTTCTGTCAAAAAGGAGATTTGAGTAACACGCGGTTTTCCAAACTACTTTACTAAACAATTGATTCAAACCAATCCCTGCGAACGAACACGGTCTTACCTCTTACTTATATTACAAACGATCGGGGCCACTGCCCGTGAGTGCGTAGTAGTCAGTTTTTAGGTGAAACTAGTTTTATAAATTTAAGACTCGATTTTGCACATCAAGTTTTTGATGCCACTGACGGGGAATTGTGTGCCGATTTAGTTGTTAATTTAGTGGTTTGACCCTTCCTCACGCGTGAGGAAGTTATTTGCTTTATTAGTTTAGATTTATTTTCTTGTATTATCACAGGTGCATTTGACGTGTGGTCTTAGTTGTGTTTTGCAGGATTGTTTCATAGTTGATGATTTTGCGTTCTTCGGGGCGACCTCTTTTTAGTCCATTAAAAACTCCACCAAGACGCAGGATCAACTTTACAACACCACAAGATTCAGACGAAGAAGGCTTCTATCTAGAGGAATTCTTTGATCTTGCACTTGTTAAAGACGAAATGGGTGACAATCCACCAAGAGACCCAAATGACATCCGGTATGGTGACCGAACCCGAACCATTCCTACAGCTCGTGGTTCCGCCATTAAACCACCGGGCGTTGATCAAAATTTCAATTTGAAGCCAAACCATCTTAAAAGCATTAAAGATCAGAAATTTGATGGTAAGAAGAAATGGGACCCTTATAAGCATTTAGAGAGGTTTGAGAAGTTAGCACGGCTTTATCAATAGGGCCAAAACCAAATGAATGCCGTCAAACTTGAGACTTTTCCTATTACTCTCACCGGAGATGCCGAAGATTGGTTCAATGATTTTCCCAAAAATTCGATTACTACTTGGGATCAACTTAAGGAAGCTTTCATTGGAGAGTTTAATTCGGTTAGAACTCAAAGGCAATTGGAGAACTTGATAAGGTCTTTTGTGCAAGAAGATGGGGAAGATGTTGTTGATGTATGGATCCGATTCAAGGAGATGTTGAGAAATTGTCCGGGACATGAGTTGACTAAGGAAAAATATGTTGAATTATTCTTCGATGGCTTGAATAAGGGGTCTAAAAGAGAGATGGGGTATGCTTTCGGTGGAAGTTTTAACAAGATCACTCCAAATGAAGGTTATCACATTTTGGAGCGTATGGTGAAAGATAATGCGGCCATGGATGATAAAAGATTTTTGAAGAACGAGGGCCGATTTAAGCAAAGTAAAGTTGCAAGAGCCGATAGTAGTAACAACTCTATTGTAATTGATGAGATTCAAGCTTTGTTTGCACGTATAGATAAGGGATTTGCAGCTCAAGAATCTCGTTTTGGTTATCTTGAACGTGATGTTAAGGTCCTTGCTAATGGGTGTGATCACTGTGGAGAGACACACTATTTTGAAGAATGACCCAACCGGGGACCTGAAGATGTGAACTTTGTGCAGAATCAACAAGGAGGATTTCAGAAAAACACTGGTTTTCAGAACCGGTCATCAGGTAACAATTCTTATAACTCTTCTTTCCTGCTAATACTTCTCGTTTTTCCGGTAACAGGTGGCAAAGGAACAATTATCAAAGTCAGCCACAGCAGCAGGAGACTCAACAAAGCCAAGGATCGGGTTCTTCTTCTTCTACTACCGATCCTAATGCCGAGTTGAGAGAAATGATGAAGAAGATGATGAGCAATCAAATTGAAACAAACACAAGTATCCAGAATATAAGGAAGGATACTAGGCAGTTGAGTGAGAGGCTGGATGGATTAATGGTAAAGTGGAAATGAATGCTAAAAATTAGGTTATCAATTTTAAGGATCTTGAAAGTAGGATGGCTGCTATCACTAGGCCCTAGGGTGCTTTGCCTAGTAACACTTAGCAGAATCCAAAGCAGAATCAAGGTCCTAACAATGGACAGAAGTACACTCCACCGCATGTTCGTCAGGAGCAAGCGAAAGCCATTACTACTCGTACAAGTAGATCCTATGCCCCTCCTCCTAATCCTAATGATATTGTTTCAGATGTGCAGGATACTGGAAATGATGGAGATGCTGATGCTGATGAGGAAATTGGGATGGAAGATCAACTGACTGTGAAGACTCCGGTTACTCAACCGAAACCGGCTGTGACACCTGAGGCTAAGCCATATAAGCCTAAGGTTCCATTTCCACATTGGTTCAGGAAAGCTAAGCTAAAGGAACAGTATGATAAATTTGTCAATATGATTGAAAATGTTCACATTAATGTTCCTTTCGTTGACTTGATTAAGGGTATGCCAAATTATGCCAAGTTATCAAAGAACTTATGACGGATAAAGGAAAGCTGGATGAGGTTAAAGCTACATTTCTCAATGCCGAGTGTTCTGCTATTGTTCAGAACCACATTCCACCTAAGTTGGAAGACCCAGGGAGTTTTCTCATCACTTGTTCTATTCGTACTTTGACTTGTAAGGAACTTGCCGATTTAGGTGCTAGTATCAATTTGATGCCTTACTCAGTCTGGAGTAAATTGGCGTTAGGAGCCTTGAGACCTACCCGTATGAGCATAAGGTTAGCAGACCATTCTTTTCAGTACCCCATTGGGATTGCTGAAAATATGACTGTCCGGGTAGGCCACATTGTGTTTTTGGTAGATTTTGTGACTTTGGAAATGGAAGAAGACACCAAGGTACCCTTGATTCTAGGTAGACCATTCCTGAATACCGCGGATGCTGTTATTCGGGTAAAAGATAAGGAAATTTCGTTGGGTGTGGGTATCGATAGGACTGTGTTTAATGTTGAAAGGTCCATTAAGCATTCGTATTCTACTGACGAATCTTGTTTCAGGATTGATGTTGTTGATGATGCTTTGGATCAGGAATTTCAGGAGTTGATGGAAGCTGACTTGGAAAATGAAGAGATATCTGATTTAGGTTCGGGTATTATTGATGATGAAGAATTGTTTGCAGAGGTGATGGCGCTCAGCTTGGATGATACGCCTCCGAAAGATGAGAGCTTTGAGAAAGTATTAGCTCATAGAAGCTCAAGGGTACCGAATTCGGTTGATGTACCCCCTACAGATTTGGAGCTTAAGCCGTTACCTTCACATTTAGAATATGCATACTTGGCAGGTAAGTCCTCTTTACCTATTGTTATCTCGTCCTCACTTACAAGTGATGAGAAAAAGCTTATTTTGGCGGTTCTTAAAGCCCATAAGCGGGCTTTTGCTTGGAAGATTACTGACATTCCAGGTATTAGTCCCGACTTTTGCCAACACAAGATTGATTTTGTGGATGATGTGAAGCCCGTTGTCAAGCGACAAAGGCGGCTTAATCCGAATATGAAGGAGGTAGTTAAAAAAAAGGTAGTTAAATTGTTAGATGCAGGAATAATTTTTCCTATTGCCGATAGTTCATGGGTAAGTCCAATTCATTGTGTGCCCAAAAAGGGGGGCATGACCGTTATTGAAAATGAGAATAAGGAATTGTTGGCTACTAGAACTGTCACGGGTTGGCGGGTTTGTATAGAACTGTCACGGGTTGGCGGGTTTGTTGGAAAGATTGGCAGGTAATGAATATTCCTGTTTCTTGGACGGGTTCTCCAGGTATTTCCAAATACCCATCGACCCCAAAGACCAAGAGAAGACCACTTTCACATGCCCTTTCGGTACTTTTGCCTACCGACGAATGCCGTTTGGTTTGTGTAATGCCCCGGGCACCTTCCAAAGGTGCATGATAGCTATATTCCAGGACATGCTTGAGACCTCAATGGAGGTTTTCATGGATGATTTCTCGGTATTTGGGGATTCGTTTCGGTCTTGCCTGCATAATATAGATGAAATGTTGACACAGTGTGAAAGGGCGCACCTTGTGTTAAATTGGGAGAAGTGTCATTTCATGGTCACCGAGGGAATAGTGTTGGGGCACAAAGTGTCAAAGGCCGGGATAGAGGTTGATAGGGCTAAGATTGATGTTATAGCCATGCTACCCCCGTCTTCCAATGTGATAGGGGTGAGAAGTTTTCTTGGACATGCTGGATTTTACCTTAGGTTTATTAAAGATTTCTCCAAGATTACTCGTCCTATGACCCACTTGTTGGAGAAGGACGCTCCTTTTATATTTGATGATGCTTGTTTAAGTGCGTTTCAGGTTTTGAAGGAGAAGCTGACCAATTCACCCATCATGATTGGACCGGACTGGAATTTGCCATTTGAGTTGATGTGTGACGCAAGTGACTATGCCGTAGGAGCAGTGATTGGGTAAAGGGTTGATAAGCATTTCAAGCAGATTTACTTTGGTAGTAAAACCTTGAACCCAGCTCAGCAGAACTACACCACTACTGAGAAAGAGTTACTTGCTGTTGTTTATGTTTTTGATAAGTTTAGATCATATTTAGTTTTAAGCAAGACTGTTGTATTTACTGATCATTCGGCCTTAAAGTACTTGTTCTCGAAACAAGATGCTAAACCCAGACTTATCCATTGGATTTTGTTATTGCAAGAATTTGACATAGAAATAAAGGATAAGAAAGGGGCCGAGAATTTGGCAGCCGACCATTTGAGTCGTTTGGAAGATCCTCACCGGGAGGAACTTCAAGTGGGGGAGATCAATGATCGTTTCCCCGATGAGTTGGTAAATGTGATCTATAATACTAATGATGGTCCTTGGTTTGCAGATGATACCAGATGATTTTTCAAAGCAGCAGAAGAAGAAGCTCAAGACCGATGCTAGGCACTACTTCTAGGAGTCACCATACTTGTTTCGTATTTGTGCAGATGGCATGGTTAGGAGATGTGTAGCTGAAGCTGAAACCAGGGAGATTTTGGACGCTTGTCATTATGGTCCAACCGGAGGTCACTACGGTAAGAAAGTCTTTGATGCAGGTTTCTATTGGCCTACAATTTTTCAGGAGGCCCGGACTTTGGTAGAAACTTGTGACGTGTGCCAACGACAAGGGAACATCACTAGACGGGATGAAATGCCTCAACAAGGAATTCAGGTATGTTAAGTGTTTGATATAGGGGTATAGACTTCATGGGACCATTCCCACCGTCTAATAAGTTTCAATATATATTAGTTGTTGTTGACTACGTGTCAAAGTGGGCTGAAGCCAAGGCTTTGCCTACAAATGATGCTCGGGTAGTCATTGATTTCTTGAAACAGCTGTTTTGTCGTTTTGATTTCCCTAGAGCCTTAATTAGTGATCGTGGAACACATTTTGCAAATCATCAACTAGCTAAGGTCTTAAAAAGATATGGTGTTGTTCATTATTTTTCTACTTCTTATCACCCACAGACAAGTGGTCAAGTGGAAAACACCAATAGGGCATTAAAATGAATTTTGGAGAAAACAGTCGAGGATAACCCCAAGATTTGGTCTAAGAAGCTTGATGATGCCTTGTGGGCATTTAGGACCGCCTTTAAGACACCGATTGGCACCACGCCATACCGGTTGCTCTATGGCAAGACTTGTCATTTGCCGGTTGAATTAGAGCACAAGGCGTATGGGGCTTTGAAAATTTTGAACTTAGACATGATGGAAGCCGGAGAACTTAGGATGTTACAACTCCATGAGCTCGATGAGCTTAGATTGGGAGCTTATGAGAATTCACGGCTTTACAAAGTAAAGACCAAAATTTACCATGACAAAAGGATTCGTAGAAAGGAGTTTAAGGTTGGTGCTAAAGTTTTGTTGTTCTTATCAAATTTTAAAATCAAACAACCAAAGTTAACTTCTAGGTGGATAGGTCCTTTTGTGATTAAGCATGTGTATCAGTCCGGTTATGTTGAGTTGTTTAAATGGGATGGAAATGGTTCTTTTATTGTTAATGGTCATCATTTGAAGTTGTATTTGGAAGAAGAGCATGAGGAGGGGACAATTGAGGAAGTCCCCATTTTTGAACCGGAAATTTGAAGGATGGTCGAGTCTAGCTCTAGACTCGTAAATAAATTAAGCGCTTATCGGGAGGCAACCCATGTCTAATTTAGTGCATTTTATTTTCATTTTGTTAGTTAGATTTGATTTTTGTGTTGTCAAGAATGTGCAGGTTCAAATTTGTTGTGAAGCGAATTGAGGTAAGTTCGTCGCAAAAACGAAAAAAAAATTGGTGATCTCGACTGCGTCGCAGTCCATTTCCTCGTCCAGATTTAACCATCACCCTACTGCACCGCAGTGGGGGTGTGAAGAGCTGACTGCGCCGCAGTCCTTTTGCTCGGCACTCGGATGCATAAGACCTCACTGCGCCGCAGTGAGGGTAGGCCTTAGCCCACTGTGCCGCAGTGAGCAAGTTGACCGGTCTCAAGGGGAGCGGGGGTTTAAAGTAAAAAAGGAAAGATTGGATAGATATTCACCACAAAAAATTTTTCAAACCCTCTTATCTTTTTCTCTGAAAAGGAAAACTCAAAAAGCTCTTCAAGAACCCCCCTTTTGCATCAGAAAATCATCCTCTAATCTACAAAGATCTTGCACTTTTCTTCTCTATCTTCTAGATTATCATCTTTTCATAGCTATCATGGGAAGAGGAGTAAGATTTCTTGACTTATTTCTTTTTCTTTTCTTTAATTTTTGTTTTTCAATTTTTAGGTTGTAATTGTTAAATTGTTTGGTGGGTTTCGTCAATTAAGGGGTATAGATGCTAATGTGATGTTTAATTTCACGAATCTAACACTTGTTCATCCGGATTTGAGTCGAAATCAAACTTAGGGTTTCGAAAAATTAGGGCTTCTTGATGAACAAGTGTGGGGGAGGTTAATGGAAGAATTTGTAGTGTTAAATTGCTGAAAGATTGCTATTAAGTTGGTTTGTTGCACCCCCTTAATCTGGAAATTTGTGATGAACACCAAGAATATACCCAGAAAAACCGTCCCACTGTGCCAAAGTGGTGAGGGGTCTAGCTCACCACAGTGGGTGGCTTGTGACCCGCACGTGCTTAGAACCTCACTACGCCGCAGTGAGGGTTGCTTCAGGCCACTGCGCCATAGTGGTAATCCTTGACCCGATTTGACTTGGCCTCACTGCGCCGTAGTGAGGAGGTGTTCATGCTCACTGCGCCGCAGTGGGGGACCTTTCCTGCCAATTTTGTTCGTTTATTTTACATGATTCTCGTTTGCATTCCTTGTTTAACATAGTTGTTTATCTTATGGTTTGTGATTGTAGGATGTTTCCGGTGCCGATAAACGAAAGAACCCCGAAGTTGGGCAATCAAGTGGGACCGCCGAGGTACCCGCTAAGGTAGCTAAAAAGAGGGTTGAGCAACCTGCGCTCACATTTTGGCCTGGCCAACTGAACGAAAAACATATGTGGCTTGAATTTACGAGGGTGAAACAGCCACACAAAAACATCTACCTCAATAAGTTGTATTCTTTGTACAAACAAGTTGTGTGCCCTCCCAGGTATCTCCACCCAACTGCAGCCCAACATTTTGGTATCCAAGCTGATATTAATGGATGGTTTCAGGTAAAGGCTCAGGTGGGTGACCGGTCAGTTGTTAGTGATATGTGGCATAATGTGTTTAATAAACGAACACTTTCATGAAAGGGTTGGTTTACTAGTTTGATAGTTTGGCATGTATAAAGTATGTTGTTAGGCTAAATTGTATACATGAGATAAGCGAATACGGTGATGTATGTATAAATATTTAATCAATTGACAATTATATGAATAAGATCGGTAGACATGTTTAAAATTTGAATATGCCCAAACTTTATTTCCTAACTTAGTTATAGGAACAAATCGGTAATAATTGGAAAATCATGCATAGTTGTATTTAACGTATGAGATACCGTAAGTATGACTTGGTTTACAGGATTAGTTGGTAGAACATGCGAAAATCTTACCTCCTACTTGATTATTTGGATGAATTGTTAGAATATGCGGTGGAATAAGTATGGTTGTCATGATGTCTTAATTGGTAAATATGCTTGCATTTTGTTGCCTAACTAATCTGGTGAGGTAAATCGTTAGAACTTAATAATACTTGTGTAAAGGTAGTTGAAATCTTGGACAATGGTGTATATAGGTTGCCATGTTAGCTTAGTTATTTGAATATCTCGACATCTTGTTTCCGAACTTGCTTATTGAATACATGGTTAGGAATTCAAGATGCATGTGTAGGTATAAATGGTCACGTGAGCAATTGTATGTATAATTGGTATGACGATTAGAAAAAAAAAAAAAATAATAAATAATAAAAAGATAAATAATAAATAATAAAAAAAAAATTCTTGGCTAAGTTATCCTCCCTTGTTTAGTTTAAGACTTAGTGAGTAGCGTAAAGATTTCAAGTATAGTTGTATTATGATTATGAGAATCTCGTTGTGTTATAAGCCATTAGGATTGAACCTTAGGACAACGCCCTGAGCTAACTAGGGTGAGTTGATGAGAATGAATGAATATAAAGAGAGTTAACTGCGAAGTCAATATCAATGGCGACAATGGGACATAATGATTTTATTTTGAGTCGTTAAACAACTTTGAACTTTACTGAGTGAGAAGAAACGACCTTAGTTAGCCTAACCATATATTTGAACAAATAAATTAAAAACTTAAAGGGCTACCCAACATGTAAAATATGCGCAAACACGAATGTCGCAGGAATGGAGTTGAGGTGTAAATGATATTCGGTGGTATGTATACACGAATACGATTGGTGGAAGTTGATCTAATTGAACGTCTAGCTTAACGTGGAATCGAGAGTTCATAAACATGGGAACGATGAGCTTGTTGAGCTAGTTGAGTGCCATAGTGCGAGTCACTTGTGAGATGTGAGAAGCTCGAGTACTTATAGAGTGCGATTCTCAAATCTTCTCGACCTTAAACGGATCGTTAGATCGTTGCCTATCACACGAATGAGGTGTTGTCAGGATTGGATGTCGTGGACATGAACCTTGCCATTGTCAGCGAGATGGCCAGAAGTGGGAGCAAACACGTGATTTCAGCGAATGAGCCGCCGACCAATGGGTGAAACACGTCACGAGTGCGCTGACTATAAGTCAAATCGTCATAATAAGTGTTACCTATTTATAACTAAGTGCACTTAATGTTAACCGCGATGTGTATATGTATGATAATAACAAGTGATAAACTACTGGAAGTTGGCAATAAATTTTTTTGAGAAAATTGAACTATAACCCGAAGATCGATGAGTCATGGCGAAAGATTTTAACACTTGGTATGAAGGATGCGTACGACATCACCCGGTTTTATTAATCCAACAAGTTATAAACTACAAACATGTTACATAATACGGCTCCTATTATCGTATGAATTTTACTAATATAATAGTAAGATGTTTTCGAGACATATGTGATGAATTTTAAATGAAAAAAACCAATCAATTTTTGGTAAATGTCTTTAGTGAATTTCAAAATCAAACTGTGTAACGAATTGCAACTTATGGAAAGATTTTATTAATTACATTCTATTCCAAAAGCTTAAGGATTCTCGATTTTATATGAGAATCAATTATAGCTTATACAGGGGACAAATGTTAAGTTAAGAGTGATAAAATAAAAAAGTTAAACGATCCACGTTTGAACAAAACAATGTGATAACAACTAAGAACGAACAGAAAACCTAAAAACTAGTGAATACTGGCAAATCAGATTAGTAAAATAAATTCAGAAGCGAGAGGGAATTCTTTTAACTGTGAATTCCCTAGGACATCAAGATAATATCTCGGTCCGGGAAGATTCCTTCTTAACTAGGGAATCAAGCATGGAATGTGTGAAACGGAAACATCAGGATGTGAACGGCATGTGAATGGAAACCCGGGATATCCTATGATACTAAACGGAGCCATGTGCTATAAGTGATGAGAGTGGAAAACCTTAACGAGATTTGAACCTTGATGAGAGTGGGAACCGTTGCAATTTCGAGGACGAAATTCTTTTAACTAGGGAATGATGTAACACCCGCCATTTTGACCGGTCAACGCTAGCAAACTGATAAAATAGAAATTAGTCAAATTTAAGTAAATAAACTCTTGTAATGAAAAGGTAGGCATGTGAATAGTCATTAGGAGCGTAATTTAAAATATGTAATATTGTGTCGATGAAATATTTGAACAATACTCGAGTTAATAGTTTTAACTAAATGAATCAATTGTCGGGTGAAACTGGAACTAGCTGCGAGATTGCTTTGGATGGAACAAACCCCCCCAAACGCCCTCCCCACCTCTCATTTCTCTTATCTCTTCACACACAAAACACACACACTCTATCTTTTTTTCTCTAAAACATAAGAACACACACACAAGCACCAATTTCTTCTTCCTTCTTCTTGAATCCGAAAATTTAGGGTTTTGTGGCATCATATTGTTAATTAATCATTCTATAATAATAACCTCATGCAAAACTTTAAGGTTTATGGGTTATGTGAGTGTTCATTTTCTCCAACAGCTTCAAAACCGGATTTTTAACTTCGGGTCAATTTGGTAAGTGTTCTTTAGCTCAAAATGTTCCCCTTAACTAGTAGAATACTTCCTTGTTATAGATCTAAGCGATTTGCGGTCGATTCGAATGTAAAATGGTTGTATTTGCTTAAAACCGGGTTTTGGTTTAGATCTTGAGATTTAGGAAGTGGGTTTTGTTTAAGAGTTGATTATTCCACTTGTTTATACTTGAATTTGGTTATGTTAAAGTTTGGAAACTCGATTTAGCTCCTACGTTGGTTGATTTTGATGTCAAAACCCGTTTTTGGTTTGGAATCTGGGTCAGTGGGGCTCACTGGTGTCTAGTGCTACCCACTGGTTCATTTTTGTGGTCAGAAATATTCTAGTGCGCCCCACCAAAATTCTAGTGAGGCTCACTAGCTGCTGGTTCTGATCAGGTATCATCCTAGTGCGCTCCACCAAGTTTTTGGTGAGGCTCACTATCTGGAGTCTAACGCTTTGCTTCGTTTAACTTCCGTACTTGATTTGTGGGAGCCAATGGGTTACGGGAACTTACTCAAACGTTCTTAGAGGTTATGGCATGACGTAAACTAGCTAGGCCTTATTGTTTAGGGTATTTGTGTTGACTTGATGCTTGTGAAGTAGGTTGTGATCGTTGTGCTCCCCGCTCAAGCTCATTCTAACAACATCTAAGGCTAAGGTGAGTTTCGTAAACCTCTCCCTACTCAATTGAGATTCGGGCTGAAAAGTGTACACATACGTGTTTGTTTTGACTGTTTGGTTGATTTGATTGACGACTTATTGATTGTATGATTGATCGTTTGATTGAGATATGGTTTTGATTGATTACCTGACGGTTGATGACTTGATGGCCAAACTTATGATATGCATTATGACATTCGTAAACATATGGTACATGGGTTGATATTGACATTACTCGTGTTCATTCATTATACGTAATTGTTGTGCAACGTATACTTATATGTCATTTGGTTGAATATGCATACGATGTTGGATTATGTGATGTGATTAGGATAGTTGTACATATATGGAAGACGATGATACATTTAATGAGTTGAAGATGTGGTGGGAAGGCTGCGGGTGACCCTATATAAAAGCATCAAAGATTTCTTATATGGAGCATTATTCATTATATAAGTCGCAACGTTATATGGCGCATTATTCATTATATAAGTCGCAACGTTATGGATATCTTTATATCCACGTTATGGATTGTTGAATCCACGTTATGGGTATTTCTATATCCACGTTATGGGTATCTCTATATCCATGTTATGGATTGTTGAATCCACGTTATGGGTATCTTTATATCCACATTATGGATTGTTGAATCCACGTTATGGGTATCTCTATATCCACGTTATGGATTGTTGAATCCACGTTATGGGTATCTTTATATCCATGTTATGGATTGTTGAATCCACGTTATGGGTATTTCTATATCCACGTTATGGGTTGTTGAGCCCACGTTATTGAACGTTATTAATCGTTATATGAATCGTTGTAGTTAAACGTTGATCGTATTGATATTGTGCTAACGTGAAACCCTTTAGGGTTTCCTTGGAACATGACTAAGTATTCTAATCCTTTTATAACGTTAACGGTTGTTATCCCGACACACTTGTTTCCTATTACTTGTCTCTACGAACTCACCAACTTTATGTTGATCCGTGACAGTACACTTTTCAGGTGACAGGTTAGCTCAAAGATGTACTGGATGATTGATTGCTTGATTAGGCTAGATTTGGACTTGGACTTCTTGGATCCGTGATTCATTATTTGCCGATTAGGGTTTATGCTTAGATGTGATCCGATTACTTGCACTACTGAATGGTTCGTATAGATTTTCTTGATCCTTTTATACATTTAGTTTTAGTCTACATAATTTTCATGTCGTGCTAGTGCTTTTCTTGTGATACCCCATGATTCCGACTTGTTGGCGTATTACACTTACATATTTTTATTTCATATTAAATCAACAAATTAATAATATCACTATTGCGAATATGTTATTTATTAACAATAATTTCTTCACACTTGTAAAAATTGTTAAAAATTTTATTAGTTTGTTTACACTTATAAATGTGTAAAAAAAACTCATATTTGAAAGTATCAATAAATTTAAAGAATCAAAATCTTTTCACACTTATATATGTAAAAACAAAAAATTCATATTTTCAAGTGTGTGAGTACACATATAATTGTTTACACGTAAAAGTGTTAAAGTAATTTGTGACACCAAATTTCTTCACACAAGAGAAGTGTGAGGAAATTAAGTGTGACAAATTAGCTCTTATACTTTTAAGTGCGAATATTTTATTTATATATTTATAATTGTGAAAAAAGTATGATTTTTTAAAAATTTTCATCCTTTTAAGTGTAAGTTTTCTTTACTCAATTTTATATATGAATATAATAAAAAAAAATTCACATTTTTAACTAGTGTGAAGAATAAGTGTGAGTAATGACATTTTTGTTGCAGTGTATGGACATCCAAAGGGAATTTAAAAACATTTCCGTAACTATGAACAAATACCCTATGGACAAACAAGGACGTATGTACTTTAATGCTCTGAACAAATTAAAGAATATATGACAAGTAAGGATATAGAAGAATGTATAAAAACACTCCTTTTGAATATAGACATATTTATCAAGGTTCCAGAGATCTTAGGTTATCTCCAATGCTAAGGACGGATTTAGTAAATTTTTTAGCTGGTACATCATATCCTTACATATCCTTCATATACAAAATAAAAATGAGTGGGAAATTATCAATCCTCCAAACTAAATAGCCTAATATATCATCCTCCTAACCATGAGATGAAAAGATGTGGAAAAATCAGGGGGCAAAATTAGAAGAGAGAATTAGTAGATACCACATGTTACCTTCTTAATGTTTTAGGGGGATTTTTAGGCTAATTTTTAGGAGGATTAATCATTTTTCAAAATGAATACTATGAATATTTTAAGGTCGCATTTGGTTCACATAATGTTTTTGTAAAGAATGGAATCGGCCAACGGAATTAGATTCCGAATGAATGAAATTTGATAGAATGAAATCTCATCATCTTTTGACAACCAAAGGTACCACGGAATGGAATTCAATTCCAATTCCATCAGTTTTCATCAAAATCTGTAAACTTAACACGCCCTAAAGTTATCCAAAACATGTCCTTAACTATGGATAAATACCTTATAAACAAACAAAGAACGAACATAATTCGATGTTATAATCAAGGAATGAAAAACAATAACATATGGAAGCTAGGATGTGTAAAAATACCCTATTGCGATGGGGTTTCTTCAAATTGTTTAAATCGAGTATTTATTATATGAGAAGCTTCCTAACACCGACTCAATTGATTTAATAACATAAAGAAAGAAAAATGCAACTTATTAATTGGTCGTCGTCGATCAATTATTAGAAACTGCAAATCATTAATCAACTTGATGTATGAAATATATAAAAATTGTTCGTTAAGTTTAAAAAACTGCAAATTGTCATCGATTAGTTATTTAAAAAGAGAGCCTTATAGTCAGCTATTATAATTATAAGGTTTAATAAAATAGAACATCACGTGGTTTCCTTCAATTTCTATGCGTTTATTGAATCTAGACTCTGTATAGGTGATATATATATAGGGGAAGCATTCTAATGTGCCCTCTATAAAAATAACAAATATTCATGTAAGAAAAAAAATCACAATTTAATTCATTCATTGTTTGGTAAGAAAGCGTACAACCAATAATAAAAGCTTGCACATCATGTCGTCGGATGATGATATGGACGGTAATGAGTTGAGTGAGGCAGTACAAGTAGGAGTCATAAGTGGAGTGGGAAGAATATTAAGGAATCGAGTACTCGACAAAATCGATGAGCCGATGGTATACGACGATCTACGAAATGGGAACGAGTTATGTAGAGGGAGGATGATCCCAATGAGTCCTCAACTTATTGCTCAGGTTAAATCCATCTACAGAATATGTCAGTTGGAACTGCAGAACAGAAACAGCACAAAAACACCGTTAATGGTAGCATCAATCCTAGGACTTGCAGACATGGTGTGGGGTTTTATCGAATGTTCAAAAGAAACACGTACAAATCTTCACACCCAAAGAAGAGGACTGTCACAAGACTTCTTATGGCTCCGGAACCGCGACGGAAAGACAGCACTGGATATGGCGATTTCCGATAATCATGTGGAGGTGGCTAAGCTATTGTTGAGCAATGCATCTTACGGGGATTTAGAATCCGAATGGAATTCTAAAGGAAAGATTCTATTTCCCCTGTTACATGACCCTAAATATGACGGCTTCATTTTTCGAATGTTGGAAAAAGACACAATAAGAGCGCACTTTGCTCTACCAATATATATGCCGCTCCATAATCAACAAGGTAATATTTTCCCTAAACTTACTCATACACCACACAGTTATTCACATGGATCGGATCAATATCCTTTAAAGTTAAAAATTCACTTTACTAATAAAGTTTTTTATTTGCTGTATTTATATGATGTATATATATTTCTAACAAACTAAGACGATACCCGCGCTATGCGGCGGTGTTCGTGACGGCGACGGTATTAGTGGGCGACGATTGTTGGTGGTAGAGGCGAGTGATATAAATAATTGATGTAAAGATTTAATTGAAATATTCTAAAAGATTAAAAACTAATAGTGTAATATATTATTAAGGGTATTTTAAACATTTTCCCTTATGTAATTTTCAACATGGGGCTATTTTTTTTATAATATAGTATAGATATAGATATATAATTGAGGAAATTTATGTTCATCTTGTGTGTAAGGTTTTTCTTTAATATGTTCTGGTGTTTTTAGTTGGATTATTAGACGGTTTTATTTCTTACTAGGTATTAGGCTCTCTAGCGTGGATCGATTCGTTTAAGACAACATAGTCTAAACCCATCATCCCATCATTGGGATTTAGCTGAGCTAGACATTTAATGCCCTTTATGTCTTTCTGCCAAATCTTTGACATCACGGGTTGGAAACCTTTGAAAGACATATTGGGAAGTCCTTGCCAATAAGGTGGGGCATGAATGTTTTCTCTAACATTTAGCTGGTTTCTTCCAAAACGATAGTCAGACTTTCACCGCTAATCTTGCCCTCAGATTAACTGTCCTGGTGACGTGGTTGATCTCTACCGGACGATGAAGAGGCATGCTGCTGAGTCCAATCACCATTGTTGTTAAAAATACAACAACATAGTCTAGACTCTCCGTTGTGATATTTGATCCCCACCTTTTAAAAAAATTTGTAATACTTCTATTGTATATAATTCTAAAGTTAAATTAGTTTATTAATATTAACTAAATAACACGAATCTCTTAAATACTATGTCACGTATCAATTAAACGATATTTCAATCTTGTTTTAGCATATTTTTTTAACAACATATTATTATACTCTTACTTTTACATTACACGAATGTCTAAAATCGAACATAGATCTTTCAAAAAACTCCTTATTAATTAACTCTCATAAATGTGGATAATGAAAGTGACACTCAGATAAACTCTCTCAAATTTAAAAAAAATATATCATATTCATATTAAAAAGATAATATCGATGTTTAAGACCACGACATCGCGCTTTGGTTTGAACTGGCATACATTGATGTTTCTATTACTTCCTTCTATGTGTAGGTTGGGTTTGGTTTAGTGTGTGTCTTCTTATCCATTCACGGTATGTGTTGAGTATGTATGTGTTGTGTGAATATGATGTAAAATGTGTTGTGTGAATAGATAATGTTGGTTCTCATATCTGTTAGACTCATGAGTTGTTTGGTTCGCAGAATATTTTTAAAAGAATTAAAATCTGTAAAAGGAATTGAAATTTGAAAGAATTAGAATTATAAAGCTTTGAAATATGTCATGTGTTTGGTTGATAGAATTCAACTAAGGAACCTAAATTCAAATTATGTCGGATGATAAAATTACTATTTGTTAAACTTTTACAATAAATTATAATAAAAATGTAATAAAGTTAAATTAAAAATAAATAAATATTGTTAATTATAACAATAAAAAAAAGTTAAATAACAATACTTAAATAAAAGTAATATTAAAAATTTAGAAACAACAATACATAAAATAATAATAATAATAGTTATCATAATCATAATGATAGCATAATAACAAAATTATATCATAATAAAAAGTTAATAAAAATAAAAAATAATAAGAAATATTAATAGTAAATAAAAAAATAATTAAATAAAATCATAATAAAAAAGTAAGAAAAATAAAAAATAATAATAATAAATATAATAATAATAATAATAATAATAATAAAATATTTTTAAATTGTTATTAGGTAATCGGTAAATAAAAAGAATATTAAAAAATATGTAGTTAAAAAAATACAAATAATAATTAATAATAATTATATAATAAATTACTAAATATAATTATCATAATAATAGTAATAATGATAATGATAATTTAAAAAACATGTAAATTCCAAAAGAATTAAAAACTTTCCTTTAAATGTGTGAATCCTATGTTTAAAGAAATTTGCTGAAATGTTTTAATTTTCAATTCCATCAAAATATCCAAACAAACATGAAATGGAACGAATTTGAATTCCAAATTTAATGAATTTCATGAAATTTCCTTTGAATGTGTGAATCCTACGAGTATGTTTTGTTTATGTTATTTTTTTTTTTAAAAAGGCGTGAATTAGTCATTGCAGTGAAGGTGATACGTGCTTGTTAAGAACGTGGACTACTATGTCCATTTTCATGCATTATGTTTATTTACTAATTTATTAGATCACATTAGTTTTGTTAATTAAGTCATTTAGCACATGTTTCTGTTTAGCATATTAAGTAGTGGTCATGAAGTCCATGAAAGATGGGACGTGTAGTAGTAGGAAGTTATTTTCATGTTTATTTAAGCCTTGTATTTGCATTTTTGGATTATGAATGAAATTATGAAAGATTAGTCTTTTCTCTTATGTCTCTTGTTCTTGGAGTCTCACCCACTCTACGGGTTTTATCTTGGGAGTTTGTAGGTTTTCTCCGTAAACCTATCAGAAGGCTCTAGCTTAAGCTAGTTTTACATACATTCTCACCCTCTGATACCCGATAGGAGGAAAAATCCCACAACTAGCCACCCGAAGGCACGACACTAATTAGAGATAAAATCCTGCCCTTTTAAGGTTTGATCCTCAGACCTCACCTATCACAAATAGACTATTGTCTTATGTCCAACCCTCAACCGCAAGTGGAAGGACCGTTTTGTTTATGTAACATGAACTAAATGGGAATGATGGCTATATCATGTGTGTGTTTTTTCTTTTTTAAATGTTTGTTTTTTCCTTACAGGACGAAGTTATTTGAATTTGGATGAGCTTATACTCAGTCTGCATAGATGGAATCCACTTGAGTACACCATTCTTCACATTGTATCCAAGTTTGGAGTTGTGAATTATGTAAAAGATATTCTTATAAAGGATCCTTCACTGATATCACGTCATAATTCAGAAGGGGAGACACCTGTATATGTTGCTGCAAAGGAAGGACATGTTGATGTTCTTCAAACCATGCTTGATCATTTAGAAGGAAAACAAGAGGACATTGAATCGCTTCTCATAAGGCCCGAGGACAAAAACAACGCATTGCATATTGCCATACAAAATCATCATGCACCAGTAGTATTTTGGTTACTAAAAAATTTTCCTGAACTCGCAAATCACAATAACGTATTGAAAGAAAGCCCTCTTTACCTTGCCGCTGAGAGAAGCTATTTTGAAATTGTGAAACTAATTCTGAACGAGTGTGGAGAAATATCTTTCAAAGGACCAAATGGCAAAACAGCATTACATGCAGCAATAATTTCAAATTCGGCAGGTGATTTTGATCCCTTAGAATATTCTCATCGATTATCATCTCTTACATGCTTAATTTGTGGAGGATTATCCCACTGAGGGCCGTCTGAAAAATGTCAAAAAAAAAAAAAACTAGGCCCAAGACAAAAAAGAAAAATAGCCCCCCAAAATTATAAACTTTATAAAAATACAAAACACATAAATTGAAAAAAATGGAGTGCAATATACTCATATAGATAATATGTAAGGGTTGTTTTTAAAATATACATGAAACTTTAAGGTTGAAGTTGAAAATTAATAAATTATACTAAAAACCATCCCTTTTAGGTTATCTCTCCCTTCCTGTACGTCTTCTTCCTCCTTTGTACGCTACCATCGGCAGATTCTTTTTTTTTTCTCCGTAAACCTTCCAATTGTCACACATTTGTGGGCCCCTACCAGTATTGGGCCCTAATGCCCTTATTGCCTATGCTCACAGCCGGCCTTGTTAGTTGATAAAACATAGTGTCACAAAGATTAGTCGAGCCTTTCCACGACTTAAAGTCGAGTTTGGACTTACTTGAGCCATTGGTAAGATCTTTAACCGTGTAAGTATCCACCTGGTTCGAGTCTCACTTCCCATATTTGTGGGGTGGATTAATAAGAATTTTTCGAGAGTCCTAGTTTCCAAAAATACGTACATGTAATTTAAGAGTAGGAGTAAGATAGAATGCCGTTATAAAAAAATAGAAATAAAAAAAAAATAATGACATAAAGATTGAATACTTAAAAGTATAATTGTATTTTATAAACAATTGTAGCTTGAATCGAGCTCAAGTTCTATATATCTATAACTAGTCATAATACCCGTAAGATGTATAGTAGCTGTATAAAATATATCATAAAGAAATTCAAATATGTCTCATACATGATTCTTAAATATGAAATAAATTGTGGTTAAAGTAAATTAAAAGATTGCTTTTGTCGGCCTTTATGTACAAGAGTCCACCAGTAGCAGAAGATAGGTTTACCGTACATACAAGAGTCTTCCGGTTCTTACGGAAGCTCTTTCTTACCAGTCAAGTTGTACAACAGTAAAGATAAATTATAATATATGTTTAGTTAGATTTATGAATTTAGCTTAGATTTTTAGAATTATATCAAAATCAGAACTTGTAAGCATAGTGGATGATGACAAATAGCATTGTGATTTCGGTTCGTAAACGATCAAATAGATAAAGTTATAATATATTTTGCATTAATAAGCCAAAGAGTTAGTGTTTAACTCCAAGTCTAATAAGGAAATTGAACCTATATAAAATTAAAAAAAAACTAATTTAATTCAATAAATAAATTAAAAAACACATGTCGATTAGGGTTTCAAAAAATATCTCAATTCTGTTTTAGTTTATTGGTAGATATAACTAAAAGATGAGGTTGGGGGTACACTTGACACCCCTTTTTCCCCTCCTTGAGCCTAATTCTACCTCCTAATTAATCCTCTATCTTTCTATATTTTCTTAATTAAAGTATTATAGGCCGACCTTAAAAAAATACTACTATTCAGTCTCGTCCATTGGACAGATAGTTTAAAAATATATAAACCAAAGTATTATATAAAAATATTAAAGTATGTTAAATAGAAAATAAATAAATTAAAATACATAAAGTAACAATTAAATAACAAAACATAAGAAAATTAACTACATATCAATATCGATTCCAGTTAATTCATTTTTTTCAACTTATTTTTTATCAGCAAATTAGTTAAATAAAAATTTTGCAGTTTGAAGAAAGAAATAAAGAAGGATGTCAAATGATGAAAAAGGTGAAGAAAAGTAGTTGGATCTTTCAATCTCTTGAAGTTATAACCAAATACAAATTTTTACCCCTTTTTATTAGGTTACATATCTATATGTGTGTCCAAAGAAGAAAATAAGTCGAAAAACTAATACGCGACATGTTTAGGGAAATAAACCTAAAAACAAATATGCAAATATAGTGGAAACTTTTGAATATAAAAATACATACCAATTCATTAACAAAGACCATCTCGAATGCTTTCATTTTCTTCGGGTTGTTCCAATCCGAAACAGTCCATACATGCACAACACGGAGTCGTAGATGATGGTTAACATGTGTTGGGCTAAGATCTTCAAGATAAACTAATGTAATCTTAGTTTTTGTAGTTGATGAAGAAGCCATAATAAACCTATAATGGATAACAAACTAAAGTATAAGAAATGAATAATGATCATAACATAAGAATTCAATGTCAAATAAAAATGATTAAACATGAACAAAATATATAAATAAAATCGCTTTTATTTGTTGAGTAACTCGAACTTTTTTTTTTCCTCTTGAGAACTCATGAGGTAGTCGAACCTTTTTTTGTTGAGAATTCGTGAAGGTTTATTTATTAGGTTGTCTATATATATAATAACTTTTTGGAGAGTTTTAAAGATAAAAATATTTGTTTTGTTATCTAATTAAATATAGGTTGGCCTAGAAATTTTTAATAAAATATAAAAAAAAATAGAGGATTAATTAGGATGAAGAATAAAGACTCAAGGAATTAATTAATGAAATGATTAAAATTTTCTCAAGTTGATGGCTAAAAGTAAATATAAATTAAGTATTCAAGGCTAAAAAAGATAAATTATATATGGAAAGCAAAAAAATGTAAATTAATGAGACTTTTTGTAAGAAATATATATATATATATACATTAAAATATATGGGGAAGGGGAAAGAGCCGTTCAACCGCTACTTTTTTTTGGGAGAAACAAATGTTTAAGGCGATATATTTCTTCTGTCTAAAAATATTTTTGGACTTTGCCGCCCCACGAGCGGAATTGTGGCTTAACTGGGCGGCGCCAGGCTCAAAGCCCTCTAACTCCGAATAGTTTAAATACTCGACCCCTGTCGTATTATTGGCCTCATAAGCCTTTCTTTTATTCTCATAAAATCCCATGATATCAAAAAGAATTTACCTTTACTGGATATTTATCATGGTGTATATCAAACTTCATGTACATTTTATATTATAAAATTTAAAATCCTGGTTATTGACAACCACATTAGTTGCACGTTCAATTCCAGGTGGTCAGTTCGTAAGTATCTGTCAAGTAGGATTTGAAAATTAATTGAATATAATGAATGAGATTGAAGTTCGATATATTACAAATCATGTAAAGTTATTTAAATTATGAGATACTAATCCCAATCAAGAATGAGGTTGTACTCGAGCCAAATCTACTTAATACACTACCAGGCTTAAGTTTGACTTGATTACCAAACCTACCTTAATTGACTCCAGCTCAGTTGATTATTCGATTCTATCAAACTCATGTCGATTCAACTCGATTAAGGTGTTAAGTAATATATAACAAAAAATAGTAGTATGAACTCGATAGTTTCATGCAAGGCTCTACACTTTTTGGAGCTCGACTGGCAGTTATACAAAACATATATATCTATATGTATAGGATAGAGATCAAATGAGAAGGTCATTTAAGGAGAGAAGGGAGAGAAGGTTAGTTTTTTATTATCTTTAACTTGTTTTTTTGAACTTTTTTTTTTCCTTTTTTCACTTTTTTCATTCTCTCTTTAATTAACCAATTTCATATAAAAATTTTAAGAATTTAAAAAAAATTTTTTTTTTCAAAAGGCGTAGCTCGTATGCTATAAGTGAAGCCTCTCAAACTATGGCGGAGCCATAATAGCTAAGGGCGAAACCCGTAGGTAGATCAGCCCATCATCGATCACCCCCTATGACCTATCAGCCTCTATGACCTATCACTCCTACCAGCTACCCCTTATTAATATCCTTAAGGGCGAAGCCCGTACTGTATCATTACATGTACAACTCACTAACTCGGGTTAGAATTTTTTTTATTTTTTTAAAATTTTTTTTATGGATTGAATTAGTTAAAACAAGAATGAATAAAGTGGAAAAATGAAAAAATATCAAAAAAACAAGCTAAAAAAAATAAAAAACGGACCTTCTCTCCCTTCTCTTCTTAAGAACCTTCTCTCTGGATCTCTACCCTATATATATATATATATATATATATATTCAAGTGTAAAATTGTAAAATACCACAAGTCTGATTAATTAGGCTCACAAACTTTTCAGAGTAAGGTATTATGATATTGAAGCTTGAATTACATGTCTAATCAAGTTGCTCGAGCTCAAGTTAGGCTCAACTAAGTCTGGGTCGACTTTACTAATGTAAAGTTTTAATGATGGATCCACCTTTCTTTAGACATTGAAACTAACTTGAATTCTTTCTTGCGTTTTAGAATGCGTTGACTACTTGCTACAAGTAAGCCCTTATCTGATTAATGAAAAAGATGAGAATGACTGGACCCCTTGGCATTATGCTGTTCATTATAACAGTTCGTTAGCAATGAAAGAACTGCTAAATGCAGACAACTCTATTGGATATCAGTTAGTCACACAAGATGATATAGTCACTTCAGCACTTCACATTGCAGCTAGTGAAGGCCATTTAGTAACAATGAAGGTTATTATGAGCAAATGTCCAAGAAGCTCAGACTTCATTGATAGCAAAGGAAGAAACATTCTTCATGTTGCTATTGAAAGCGAGCAAACTGAAGCAATTGAATTCATCTTTCAAGATGAATCGTTAACAAGCCTTATCAATCAAAAAGACAGCAATGGGAACACGCCTGCTCATCTGTTGGCAGTATGGAACTTTGAAATGATGGAGAAGGTAATAGATTCTAGGGTCAACATTCGTTCCCTCAACAATGAAAAACACACTCCTTTGGATATGATAGCTTCGAATGAAAACAAAAAGAGATTGATTAAGGTGCTTATTTTTCTTCTTAACTCTCGAACTAATCATAATGTCCAACGGGCTTATTGCCTCTGTAGGTTATATATTGGGCCCTCCTAAAAATAGACTAAAAAATCCTTTTAAAACCATAAGATGTTGAGATGTGGATTCCACAAATTCTTTTTCCTAATCTTAAATCTTGATTTTACCACTTGTTATCATCTTATAGTTAATTTGGAGGATTTTTAGACTAATTTTTTAGGTGGACTAATCATTTCTCTTATTTAAATTGAGAAAACTAATTTCCATTGTTTTTATTCAACTTGATACATGAAATTCTTAAATTAAATGACTATATGTTTAGTTACAAAATGAACTTTTAGTTTACATCTCTCATAGTACTTAAAAAGTGAAGTGTTTCTTTTCGTTTGAAATAATATGGATTTGACACTTCTCTGATTTGATCAAAAACAGGATACTTGACATTGTAAACTAGTATGAAGATTTCGTAAATAAATTAGGGATAAGTATCTTGTAATGTAACAAACTTTGAACGAATGTCTATAGTAGGAAATAACTAAAGTTGTGTACGTGTATTGTATGTAAACAACTCGAAATTAATGTTTATTGTATGTAAGAAAATATATTCAACCAATTAAAATCAGACAAGTGGCACCTCTATATGGTTGTCACGTATGTTTTCTTACATACAATAAACATTTTTTAAAGTTGTTTACATACAATACACAAAACTTTAGTTATTTCCTACTATAGACATTCATCCAAAGTTTGTTACATTGCAGGATACTTATCCCAATAAATTATGAACAGTAAAAGATTTACTACCTCAAAACACTTTCATATGTAGATTTTCAAGTTCAATAGATATATGTTGCTTATTGACATATATTTGCAGGCCATAGCTAAGGGTACAGACATGGGTAATAAGACAAGCTCATCATCTTCTAACATAAGCATGAGTGACTTGTATGAAAAAGAATTAGAAGGTAAACAAAAAAAAGCGAAAGCACATTTAAAGATGGTGGACAATCTGGTTTTGGTGGTTACTCTTATAGCCACAGCATCCTTTGCAGCTGCTTTTACAGTGCCAGGTGGTTTCGATAGTGATGATGGCTCTAAACAAGGCACACCCTATCTACTTAGAAAAGCTGCATTCCAAGTATTTGTTATCAGTAATGCTATAGCATTCTCTTGTTCTTGCTCTGTTCTGCTTGCACACATTGTGTTACTAATCCATCGTAATCGTTATGATGTAGCAGGAGAGACCGAACGAAAGTACATAGATGGCAGAATTGTGTTTATGTATTTTCTTACAGGAGTTGCCCTACTTTCTATGTTAATTGCATTTGTCACTGGCTTTTATGTTGTGCTATTACCATCACTTTGGTTGGCAATTTTCGTATGTGCTTTGAGCACATTTATTGTTTTATATAGTTTAATTCCTTGAGTGATTGAGCTGCAAGTTGTATTTGTTATTTAGAGAAATATCTATATACATTTTAACCTTTCAATATTATTTTTGGATTACCATGTGTTTTATGAAGTGCTGATTATTTAACTCTTTTTTCATATGAGTATATCCACATAATTAGATGGCTGGTCGCAATAGAGACAAATTAGCAATAGAGACAAATTTGTTTGACTTACTCTAATTAGGTGGCTTATATACAGCAGCAACGTTATATGTTTTCCTTTAATAAACTCGAGTTTTGTTGATCAGAGTGTGTACGATGAAAGAGGACGATTCTTTTGGATACACAATACAGGCCCATTTGGATGTCTACCATATACGTGATGGCTCATGAACTAGTCACGGCTGGAGAAATAGACAATTACGGATGCGTGGGCATAATGAACTCGATCGCTTAGTTTTTTAACCGGTTAAATGAAAGTGTTAACCAACTGCGAGATGAACTACCCAAGGCTGCAATCACCTATGTTGATGTCTATTCAGTCAAGTTAAAAGCTTAATAAAGTTGTTCAAATTGTAGGCTTTGTGCATCCATTAAGAGCTTATTGTGCTCATGGAAGAAAATGCAACTTCAATTTGCATATGGGATGTGGTGGAAAAGTCAAAGTCAATGGGAAAGATATCCTAATTGGTAAAGCATGTGAAGATCCAAAGGTTTTGATCAATTGGGATGGGGTGCACTACACTCAAGTAGCTAATGAATGGGTCTTTAATCAGATTGTAAACGGTTCACTCTCTGACCCGCCATTGCCACTAGGATTAGCTTCCTATAAACAGTATTAAGTCTTTGAGTATTAGTTTAGTGGGTGAAGGACATTCCCCATATTCAAGAGGTTTTGTGTTAAGCATTAGGGTGAATATACAAAGTTTCTTTTATGAGCACTTCTCTTGGGTATACTCAGGTTCAAGTATGAGGGGACACCGTTTATTACTATTAATCGTCGTGCCTTCGGGCCATCGGGTATTTGAAATAGACATTTTTACTTTGAGGGAACTCTCTAGCGTGGACACAGTTAAAACAACGTATGCTAGATCTCCCACTGTCGAACCGCCATACGAAGTTTCAAGCCAAATTTTTCTATAAAAAAAAAAAAACAATCCTAAGAGGGAGGTTTTGTTAGATATTTTTATAAATGTAGAGCATTTATCATATTAAATATTGATATGGTTTAGCAAGAAAGAGTACAAGATGAAGTCATTTTTTTTTAAAGGTGTGGACAACTCGCAACGAAAGATCTAACATACATTGTTTTAATTTGGTGTGCGCTAGTGAACCCCTTCGCCTCCAATACCTTGGGTTTTTCTTGGTATTTGTTTGGTATAGTTATCATCTTCTTTTAACACGCCAGAAATAGTATACCGAAGTTCAAAATTGATTTTTATAGAATGAATGTGGTAGTAACTTAATTGTCTTCAATCAAAATTGTCGGTCTTCTAGTGATTTGTTGCAGCCCTAAACAAAGAACGAGACTAGATGAGAGAAATGCAATTCGACTACATTGTGTCGTTTTTTATTACCACTATAAGTAGAAGATTTCCACTTCCATCCGCCCATGAAAATGTTGTCTTCATCTTGAGTTTCAAGACCAATACTGTCATAGAAGTTTGTCATTTGTATCATGTATGTTGCCAATTTACAAAGGTTCGTTTTATTCAAGTAAGCGAATACATTATTCAAGTCAACCAACTAAATTAAATCTAGTGGTTAAAGTCCTTTCCTTTGAAGATGGTTAAGGATTTGATCATCATGTCCAATAAAACATCGACAAATGATATTTGATTCCATCTTCATGCCAACTGCATATAAGGTGACAGTGAATCTAACAGTTACTCCAATGAAACTTTGTTTTCGGTTGTCGAATTACTCTAATTGCTGGTAAACTTTAAAAGTTAATTAACTGTTAAAAATTTATACTTTCCCGTCTATATTTGATTTATAAAATAGGTGATAGTCAACAAACTTATCGTTAACTATTATTGAGGTGACTCGCCGAAGAATTGCTAACATCAGCAACGACAAGTCATCCCAACGATCCTCACTCTAAAATAATTAGGAAATTTTTTAGTTGACTTATCATTATCTATAATATATTTAATTAGGGATTTGATAACTAATGCTTATTAGACACTAGTTATGGTTCATCTAATAAAATCAAATTTTCAGTAAATATATAATGTAAATATCACATTGACTTAATGAACATTAAATATAACTTTATTTAAGAAATACATTCTATATATTGAATCCATCATAACAAGTACCTTTGAAACGAGTTTGGTGAGCATTAGTTCACTAGTTGAAAGGAAATCCCCAATTTAAGAGGTTTTGTGTTTAAAACTTGGGGGTGGAAATAAGAAATCTTTTTAGGATAGCTTGGCTTGGATATTACCTAGTTTTAATTCTGAGGGACAGGGTTTATCCCTATTATATGTCGTGTCTTCGGACGGATTAGTTGAGAGTTTTTCCTTATTGATATATGAAACAGACATTTTTAATTTGAGAGAGCTTTCTAGTTTGAACCCGGTTAAAACTATGTGTTAGACCTCTAGTTTTTTCTTTTTTTTTTTTTTAGAGAGAGCTTTCTTATTTAATTATTCAATGAAGATCAAAGTAGAAAAGTATGAGTTTGCAGCATTGACATTTCTGTCTAATTATGATTATAGAAATACAAATAGTGTTACTCTACTTTATTTTTATCAAATATTGTACAACTTATTGCTGAAACCATCATTTAAAATAATGAAACGGCAAATATTAGGGAAATGATTTTCTGAAGTTGTTTCTAACTTAATCAATTAAATTGGAAGCATCTTAACCATTGGATTGAAATTAAAAGTCAATATTTAAAAATAAACTTTAAATTTTGACCCTTCATTCTAATTCAATGGTTAAGATTTGGCTAGCATAACTAAGTTAGTCGATTTGAGGGAATCCCCTCAAATATTATTAGTCGTCAATCAAAAACTTTTATTAAAAAACTATGGAGAATAAAATACAGCAGTACGTAGTTATTAAAATACTTCTACGTACGCGTTTTTATTTCTTTGGATCTAGTCATTGCCTCATTGGACAAGTATATGATTAAAATACTTACTCGTTAACCAATTATATGTTAAAGTACCAACCATCATTATTCGTTGAGGTTAAAATACTGGGCAAATTGTTGGTTGGGAGATGCCGGTGTGATGGTCTTATATATAATAACATAGTGCGTCTATGGTAGCTCTCTGATGAACTTTTGTGTTGAGCCATTCCCATGACATTGCTCCCAAGCTTTTTCGTGCTGAAATCCGGTGGGAAATATTTGAACGTAACAGAGAACAGTAACTCAGGGTTCCTGAAATTCAATGAAGAAGATATTTGGAGTCCCCGGGTCAAGTTTGCGGTTGAGCCAGCAGAAACTGGGGGTGGCGCATTGGTGCACATCAGATCCTGTTACAACAACAAGTATTTGGTGACACAACAAATCGGGAACCATTTATGGATTGTTGCTTCTGCCAAAAAGCCTGAGGAAGACAGCATAAAAGCCTCATGCACCTTGTTCGAGCCTCATTCCTCGTCCGAACTAACAACTGTGTGTTTACGCCATGTTCAGACCCAGATTTATGCAAGCCACACCCAGCAAGGCATGCAATTATTATCTACTAAAAGTGTTGGATCCGGTTTCCGTGCAATTGATTCCAAGAGTCTGATAGTGCTTCCCCCTCTAGTCTCATTCAAAACAGAGGATAAAGAAGCAAAATACCTATGCGCCCGTAAACTGAGAAGTTTTTCATGGCAGGAAGGCTGGCCGTATCAGAAGTTCGAGGTAGGCCACGATATCGGTGATCCAGAGGTGGCCAAGCAGCTCTTCCCCACTGCTGACGGATACTATCGTATAAAGGACTTGTACTTTGACAAGTTTTGGAGGCGTAGTAAACCTTACTGGTTTAGAGCTGACGACAACTGGATATGGGGTGACGGTGAATCCGACAATTACTCTAATGAAACCTTGTTTTCGGTTGTCAAGTTAGACGACAATGTCATTGCTCTTAAAAATTTGGAGAATAACTACTTCTGTGGTCCACTCACTGCGGAGGGGGAAACGGACTGTTTGAACGCCCATTATCCTACTTTGACAAAGCAGACAAGGCTGGTGATCGAGGAGGTTGTCCTTCAAAGAACAATCACAGAACTCAAATACCGGCTATCTGATTCCAGGATTTATGGGGAGCACATCGTAGAATGCGACCATGCTTTTGCAACCAACGACAGCCCAGACGAAAAGACTACTGTCACCGTCAATTTTTCCTTTACTAATTCCAAAACCACTAGCTGGAGCAATGCCTTGTCAATAAAATGTGGTTCAAAGATAGGATTCGAAACAGAGAAAATACCTTGTATTGCGTCTGGGAAGGTTGAATTGTCGACTGAAGTTGGTAATAACTATGGGTGGGGAGGATGTGTGGTAGACACGTGTACTAGAGGATCGTCCTACAGTGTTCCGGTTCCAAAATCAACTACAATGAAGGTGACTATGCTCTGTACAAAGGCTTCTTGTGATGTCCCTTTCTCGTACATTCAGACTGATCTTCTTCCTTCTGGGGAGACGGTTTCCACTCGCAAAGATGATGGCATCTTCACTGGCATAAACTCCTACGACGTTCATTATAATTCCAAGGTGGTTCCAAATTACGAATTAATATGATACTAATTAACGTATGCGCGCCGTGTGCTAATTATATATGTGTTTGTGTGATTTTTATAAGGATGCAGGTCATGTATATGTAAGCTGCTATATAGCGCAACGCCTACTTTTGTATGTAATTTCTGTTTGCTATATATAGTGATAAATAATATTGAATAATTGTTCATATATGAAAAATATTACTCGTATTAGTATCATATGGAGAAAATAGGGGAAAGTACGGAGGAAGTTTTATGTGAGGGAAAATAAAAATAAAAATAAAATCATCTAAAGTTATGAACAAAAACATTAAAAACATTTAAAAAGTTCTATCAACTTTATAGGTAAAATTAAAAAGATTTTAATTTTTAAATTAAAATCAAAAAAGATTTTTTAGTAGTGGTAGGTCTAGATTTAACATTTTCGTAAGTAGAACTTTAAATAGTGGGGAATAGAAAAGTTGCAACATGATAAAATTGGTTAGGTACGTGGGGAAGTTGCTGCCTTTCACAGTCAAAACCCGGGTTCATGACTAAAGTAATACTCGTACCTTGAAGCATTGACATTTCTAGTTAATCATGATTAAAAAGTACTCGGACCTTAAAGTATGACATTTCTGCTTAACCATGATTAAATAAAAGCGAATAGGATTATTTTATTTTTGCACTCGTAGTATCAAATTCAACTTATTGTACAGACCATCGCTAAGTATTAAAAGCTGCAAATATTATTAGTCGTCGATCAAATTATTATTACTTTGTTAAAAAAACAAAACATAAAGTCAGCTTTAATAAAAACGAAAGAAAGCATCCGCGCGTTGCGATGGCGAGACGGTGGTGGTGATGCCTAGGTCATAGAGTGTAATAGGTTATAAGAGTTGATATGTCATAAAGTATGATAGTCAAATGTCTTAATCGTACGGGCTCCGCCCACGGATTTAAAAATTTGTCGAAAATATATCGAATGACATCTCTAATGAAAGAGCATGAAATTTTAAGAACACCCATACAATTTTTATAATTTATCGATGTACGGTTTTTGAGATAAAAGATTTTGAATAAATTGGAGTAATAAATTATTTATGAAGGAGAGGAAAAAAAGATGATTGGTTGAGATTTGAGGAGAGAGAAAGGATATTATAGTTATTTTAGGTAAATATAGAATAGATAGGAGGGACATTTTGGGGAAGTACTTAAAATCAATATTGAAAATTTCAAGTTAAATGTTAAAAAGAGAAAATTTGCTTTATAATACGAGTGTAAGTACCCACGCGTTGCGGCGGTAAGATGGTAGGATGATAGGTTATAGGTTGTGATATGTTTAGAGTGTGATAGTCAAATGTCTTAGCCGTACGGGCTCCACCCTCGGATTTAAAAATTCGTCGAAAATATATCGAATGACATTTCTAATGAAATAGCACGAAATTAGGAAAACCCATATACTTTTATAATTTATCGATTTACGGTTTTTAAGATAAACGATTTTGAATGAATTGGAGGAATAAATGATTTATGGAAGAGAGAGAAAATAAATTATTGGTTGAGATTTGAGTAGAGAGAAAAGAGTGAATAAATGATAGAGGTATTTTATGGGTATTATAAATAAATGATAGGGGTACTTTGGGGTTTTCACATATGTAAAGTTGAAATTTTAAAGGGAGGAAATGCTTTATAATTGATAAACGCCTAATTCGTATAATTTTAAGATATGAAAGTGACATGTTTTGTGAAGATTAATAGAAGAATTAGGGCGTGTTATGTTTGTTAAATGTTTCAGGTCGTAAGTTGTGATTTGGAGCTAAAAGGATCAAGAACGAGTAAAAGGAAGTCAGATCTGGAAAAATGTTTTTCTGAGCCACCATAAGACAATTGTATTCAATCTTCCTTATATTCATTTTGGATTAGATGTTTAATTCTTAATTGTGTTTTGCATCTAATGTTGTTTGGATTGTTTGAATGATTACGTGTTTATGACTTTGAATGAAATTCATCTATCTTTTAATTTCAAATTATTGTTTATCATGGATTATTGAAAGAATCTCTCATGAACTTGTAATTCTATTTTAATGAATTGAAAATCTAGTTGTGTCAATTCCTCGGTTTTTCGTTATCGTAATTAATCACAACCGATTAATTTAGTTCTTAACGTTCATTCAATCCAATCTTATAACGAATCATGTCTATGTGATTTCCAACGAACATAAGTTAGGTTATACTTTTGAAAACATAATTTGAAGCATGAGAATGATCCCTTTTTATTTAATTGAATTATTTTGTTAAGTTCATAATCCATTTGAGTTGTTAATCAAATCAATAAGACAATCGGTTTTAAGTTTATGTCAAGATTAATGAACTCTTGTAACTTATTTGACACTTTCCTTTGATTCCCTATGGAAACGATACTCGACTTATCCATACTAGTATAGGTTTATATTTTTGATCGGTCCAACGACAATGATCAAGTTTTGGCGCCGCTGTCGGGGAATCGGTGTGCAAAGTGTTAAAGTTTGCTTTCAATTTGTTAAAATTTTCAGAAAAATACAAAAAGAATTAGTTTAATTTTAGTTAGTAGTTGTTTATTTACTTTTTATTCTTGTAATTCAGATTTACGCTAGGTGTGATATTTGTGTAGATTACAGGTTGTTTATGCATACGAGATATTCAAAGAAGAAATCCCCTTTGTTGTTTGATCCGGAAATTGAGAAAACAGCTAGGAGAAACCAAGTACTTCACCATGCAACCAAGAGTGATCCCGGTAATTCACAAAGAAACATTCCACCTATCGGAAATCTACCACCAATCATCCAACCAGCCGGAATTCAACAAGAAACCAACCTTGACCCAAACAACCAACTTCTAAACCAATACCAACAACCACCCCGATCCGTAAGGAGTTGTTACCGATATGGAACACGAACCTATGTTGGAGATGGATCACGGTATACAGCGGAGTTGGTGTATGAAAGGGTTAATAATTGGAATGATGGGAGGTTTGATGATCATGATGATGGGTACGATTGAAATGATGGGGATGATTATGGGCAGCAACAAAACCTTCAATATCCTCAATATAACCACCCTCAATATGTCAACCAAGGACCAAGAATTCCTCATAGTCCACCACAAAACCGAAACCATCGTGGAAATCACCCAATTTATCAACCACCAAACCGTGTCATGCCTAACATGAACTATCAACCTCCACCACAAGGAGTTGATAGTCATTTTCGACCCGCTATAGCCATAAATGCTTCACCTATTGTGCCACAGGTGTTGAGGGGTAGAGCTGTTGAAGTTAGACCTCAATGTTTGAGCATTTTGCCAAGTTTTTATGGGAAAGCAACGGAGGAGCCTTATTTGCATTTGTCGGAGTTTGAGGCTATTTGTGGAAATATTGGAGGTCAAGGGTTTTCACTGGATGAAGTTAAACTAGTCTTATTTCAGTTCACATTGAAAGATAAAGCAAAGCAATGGTTCTTAGCATTACCATCGGGTAGTATCTTTACATGGGCATAAATGTAACAACAATTTTTGGATGAGTATTATACCATGCAAAAGACTAGTGATGCAAGGACTTCCATTTGAACTTTTCAGCAACAATCAGGAGAAACATTCTATGAAGCTTTCAAGAGGTTTAATGAGTTGTTAAGAACATGTCCTCACCATGGAATTGCTAAATGCATGGGAGTTGATCATGGCTTTCTATGATGGTTTGCTACCGGAAGAGAAAAGAGATGTGAATTCTATTAGCAATGGAACTTTCTTGACTAATCCCGAAGATGTTGATTGGGAATTCTTGGAGAAAATGAGTGTGAATTCGAAAAGGCAAGCACAATCCAATAGGAGGGCAAGACATCCAATAGCTTCTTCATCATCAAGTGATCAAGCCACCAAAGATCGACTTGAAGCATTGGAACGAATGTTTGCTAAGTTGGGGAAACCTGGAAAATCAGGGTGTTGCTCAAATTTCTCAAGAATACCCGATTTGTGAAAGTTGTGATGAGCTTGGACATACGCCTGTGCAATGTCCATTAGTACCGGAACATGTTGAAGAAGTGAATCAAGTGTATGGAGAAAAGAGGCGATTTGACATGAACTCCAACACTTATCATCCGGGAATGAGAAACCATCCCAATCTTCGGTATGGAAATTCTTCAAATCAACTCAATCCAAATTTTCAAGGAAACAACCAAACCGGTGGAGGATCATCTCAATCATTCCAAGGTTGGAATTACAACGAAGGGAATTACCAAGGTGGCCAAAATAAGGGAGTATTCATTAGAGGCTACCCAAGGAATTATCAACAAGGTAACAACCAAGGTGGGGCTTCGGGAAGTAATGAGGTGTCAATCAGTGAAATCATGGAGTACTTGAAAGAGATGGATAGGAAAAATGAGATTTGAGACAAGACGGTTAAATCTTTGCAAAAGCAAGTGGGAAAATTGGCGGAGGATGTATCAGCGTTGAGGAAGAATCCGGGGAAGCTACCAAGTGATACAAAGGTCAATCCACAACATCAAAGTGGCAACTCAAAGAATGTCAAGAATGTTGAAATCAACAATGTAAGTCTTCTCCGTAGTGGTAAGATGTATGATAATAAAGTTGAACCTCCATCATCACTTGTTGATGGTGTGGTGGAGGACGTTGATGATGACCAAGATAGTAAACATGAACCGGAACTTGTTCTACCTAAATCAACTAAAAAAGTGTCTTTTAAAGAGGTAGAAAATAATAGGTCTAATGGTAAATTTTCTGAAAAACAAGGAAATGAGATGGAGGGTAATACCATTGCTTTTCCTTTGGCTTTGATTGATCCAAAACTTAGGCCTACACTTAAGAAAAGAGGTCCCCATGAGGAAGAAATGTGGGAAAATTTTAAGCAAATGAAAATCAACATACCTCTAATTGACATTATTAAACAAGTTCCGACTTTTGCTAAATATCTCAAGGAGTTGTGTACCCAAAAACGACACCATAAACTTCTAAAGAAAATTGTTTTAAATGAGGAAGTTAGTACCGTTGTGATGGGTATACTCCCACCTAAACTCCAAGATCCTGGAGTGCCTTTAATTACAATTTAAGTTGGTGATTTCAAAATGAATAAGGCACTTTTGGATATGGGGGCGGGTGTGAGTATCCTACCGGGTATGTTGTATGATCAATATGACTTTGGACTATTGGAAAAAGTCAACACCACTTTGGTGATGGCTGATTTGTCACTTAAACTTCTAAGAGGAATTGTCCAAGATGTCATTGTGAAAGTGGAGGACTTCTATTACCCCGTAGACTTTTTGGTACTTGATTTTGCACCAAGTGGTAATGTTAGGCAGCCCAATGTTATTATGGGTAGACCCTTTTTGGCCACCGCTAATGCATTAATTGATTGTAGAAGGGGTATGGTTGAAATGACCATTGGCAACCGTAAGGTAAGGCTAAATGTTCTGGCTAGTGTTCCTAACCCCGTTGTTAGTAACGAATGCTTTATGGCGGACGTCATTGATGAGTGTATTCCTCAAGAAAATGAGGAAGACACACGGGAGAATTGTGTTTTGGTTGACAGGTTGATCTTGGAGCATAGTGAGACATTGAAAAAGGAGGAGAAAGAATGGGAAATCATGGCCATTCAAGAAGGTAGACCACCATGGACTCATTTGGTGGAAAGTCTACTGGATCATATTGATACTCATCTCAAGCCATCAATTGAAAGTCCACCACAAGTTGAATTGAAAGAGCTCCCATCTCATTTGAAGCATGCATTTTTGGGAGATGAACAAACTTTGCCGGTGATCATTGCATCAAATTTGGAAGAAATGCAAGAAAGGGCATTGTTAAAAGTGCTCAAGGAATACAAGGCGGCCATTGGGTGGAAAATTGCCGATTTGAAAGGCATTAGTCCATCAATTGTGATGCATAAGATAATCACCGATTCTGAAGCAAAGCCTTCACGTGATGCTCAAAGGAGATTGAATCCTCATATGCGTGAAGTTGTGAAGAAAGAGGTGCTAAAGTGGTTGGATGCTGGGATTATTTACCCAATTTCGGATAGTACATTGGTAAGTCCAACACAAACGGTACCTTAAAAAAGCTGGAATTCAAGTGGTGAAAGGAGATAGTGGTGAGCAAATTGCAACCCGACCCATCACCGGGTGGAGGGTGTGCATTGACTACCGGAATTTGAACACCGCTACTTCAAAAGATCATTTCCCACTGCCATTCATTGATCAAATCATCAAAAAACTTTCAAGTCAGAAGTTTTATTGCTTTCTGGATGGGTATTTGGGTTATAATTAGATTGCTATTCATCCCGATGACCAACACAAGACCACATTTACATGCCCATATGGGACTTTTGCCTTTAGGTGAATGCCATTCGGGCTATGTAATGCTCCCGCTACCTTCCAAAGGTGCATGATGAGTATCTTTTCCGATATGGTCGGTGACTAACTAGAAATCTTTACGGATGATTTTTCAATTTTTGGTCAAACTTTTGGTAATTGTCTCAATGAACTAACCAAAGTTTTAAAAAGATGTGTTGAGACAAATTTGGTTTTAAGTTGGGAAAAGAGCCACTTCATGGTTCAAGAGGGGACGGTTTTGGGTCATGTAATTTCAAACAAAGGCATGGAAGTTGACTGGGCCAAAATCAAAGTGATTTCTACTTTACCCCCTCCAACCAATGTTAAGGGTGTCCGGTCTTTTCTTGGACACGTCACAATCTATAAAAGGTTCATCATGGGATTTAGTGTCATAACAAAACCTTTGTGTAACTTGTTACTAAAAGATGTATCTTTTGTTTTTGATGATGAGTGCTTAAAAGCTTTTAGAACTTTGAAGGAAAATTTGTTGAAGCCCCCATTTTGCAATCACCTAATTGGTCTATGCCATTTGAAATTATGTGTGATGGAAGTGACTTTGCAATCGGGGCTGTTTTGGGACAACGGGTGGACAACAAACCCGTTGTGATTTATTATGCAAGCAAAACTTTATGGGATGCCCAACTGAATTATAAGACCACCGAAAAAGAATTGCTTGCAGTTGTTTATGTACTTGACAAGTTTCGTTCTTACATTTGTGGTAGCAAGGTTATAGTGTATACAGATCATAGCGCGGTTAAGCATTTGATGGAGAAGAAGGATGCAAAGCCAAGGCTAATTCGATGGGTGTTGATATTACAAGAGTTTCACTTGGAGATCGGAGACAAGAAAGGAAGTGAGAACGTGGTGGCGGACCACTTGTCAAGAATTCAAGTTTTCGAGGATGACTCTACCAAAGAGATTATGGAGACTTTTCCGGATGAGCAAATACTAACCATTTCTGTTGTCCCTTGGTATGCAAATATTGTTAACTTTTTGTCCGCAGGTAAGATACCGGAACATTGGGCTAAGAGGAAGAAACAACAATTTTTGGAACAAGCAAAGCAATACATTTGGGATGAGCCGGATTTGTTCAAAGTTGGCCCGGATCAATTGGTGAGAAGATGTGTTCCGGAAGAAGAAATTCAGGATGTGTTAACTCATGCACACTCATTTGCATGTGGAGGTCACTTCAGCGGTCAAAAGACGGGTTATAAGGTTTTGATGTGTGGTTTGTTTTGGCCTAGTATCTTTAAAGATGCCGTTGAATTTGTTAAAAAGTGTGTTAGGTGTCAACAACTAGGTAGTATTACCAAAAGAAATGAAATGCCCATGCAACCAATTTTAGTTGTTAATATTTTTGACGTTTGGGGGATTGACTTTATGGGTCCCTTCTCTAATTCCTTTGGTAATTACTACATTCTAGTGGTCGTTGATTACGTTTCAAAATGGGTTGAAGCCATTGCCACTAGAACAAATGACCATACCGTTGTTTATAAGTTTGTGCAAAGCAATATTTTCTCAAGGTTTGGAATTCCCCGAGTGATCATAAGTGATAGGGCTTCTCATTTCAAAAACTTTCAATTTGGCAAACTTCTCAAACGGTATGGCATAAATCACTGAATTGCTACTCCTTACCACCCACAAACGAGTGGTCAAGTTGAGGTCTCCAATAGGCAAATCAAAGAAATTTTGCAAAAAACGGTTAGGCCCGATAGAAAAGATTGGTCTACCAAACCCAATGATGCTTTATGGGCCTACCGTACCGCTTTCAAAACGCCTATTGGAACCACACCATATCGGTTGGTTTGTGGAAAAGGTTGTCATCTTCCAATTGAGCTTGCACATAGAGCATCGTGGGGCGTTAAGGCAGTTAACATGGATTTTGCGAATGCAGGCAAAGAAAGAAAGTTGCAATTGTGCGAATGGGAAGAATTGAGGAATGAAACATATGAATGCGCATAAACCTACAAAGACAAAATGAAAGCGGTTCATGATGCTAAATTGAAGAAAAAGGTGTTTGAAGTTGGCCAAAAGGTTTGTCTTTACAATTCAAGATTGAAAGTCTTTCCTGGAAAGCTCAAGAGCAAATGGATGGGTCCATATGTTATTACAAAAGTTGAGAAATTTGGTGAGATTGAAATTGAAGATCCGAAAGATGGGGTGAAGTAAATGGTCAACTGACACCGTTTGAAGCCGTATTTGGATGCAACCGACATCAATGGAGCAACAAAAGAAATGGTGAATTTTATCTCAAGTCCACCATCATATGAGGTTGCATGAATCATTTGAGGTAATGTCCAGCTGAGGACAATAAACTTAGCGCTAAACGGGAGGCAACCCGTTGTTTGTTTGTGTCCTATCTTCGGTTTCGGTATGTTTTCGCTTTTGTGCAATTTTATTTAGTTGTTTTGTTGTTTTGTCGTATAGTTACACAAGTTGGATAATTCTCGGCATCCATGCTTGAGAATTAAGTTGGGGAAGGTCGTTTGGGTGAGAAAGAAAACGTCTTTTGCAATTAATTGAGCCGTTAACTTATCTCTAGTTTGAAGTGTACATTAGGGACAATGTACCTCTAAGTTGGGGAAGGGGTTCATTTTTATATAATTGCAAGCAATTTGTTTTAAATCAAGTGTCAATTGTTTTTAAAGTTTAAATATGAATGGCATTTGTTTTTAAAGTTTTAAATGAATTGTGGTTGTAGTTAAAAAATAAAATAAAATAATAAAAAAAAAAAATCAGGTGTTGGAGTAGCCTACTGCAGTCCAGGCGTCTGTTACAGTCAAGGGAACATGCCATTTTGTCCTTAAGCTAATAAATCCTGGCCCACGCTGATATTCATGAACAAAACGCCAAAAACGTGAAGTGTAGAGAGGCGTAAGGTACGGTAATATCAGCATAGGTTACACTCACTCAAGTCAAAGGGGCGTGGGTTACGCTGCACGTGGCGTGGCTTACGCCAGACTGGAACAGCCAACTTGGCCTTACGCCAAGAACCCTTGATCTACGTTGATTTGGAACCAAGGAAACGCCAAAAACACCTTTTAGGAGGTAGCGTAGGTTATGTCGTTTCAGGCGTATGTTACGGTGGGGTCGGGGCCAACCAAAAATTCATTATCTTTTATTTTATTTTAATAAAATTCAAAAATCATAAACTCTTTTTAATCGCAGCCAATGACCGATCCATTACTCATTTAATTTTTTTATATCAGTTTTCTCAATCTCTCTCTCACGTTCTTTTCTTCCTCCCATTCAATTTCTTAAAAACCCTAACAATTCAATCCACCATATCTTCTTCGATTCTCCATCAATTTTAATAACTCTTGAAGCTAAATTGAATAACTTTTCAAGGGCTACAAAACCTCCGTAATTGATTTTCTAATTTCAGTCTATCATTCGAGATTGATGTGAGTGCAAAATCGAATTTTTTCAAGTTTTCTTCTTGATTTTGCTTTTAATTACTAACCATTACTAATGTTTATTTTTGTTGGTTAGTTTTGTTGATAGGATGAAGAAAAAAGCAGGAAATTTGATAAAAAGCTTGACTAAGTCAACCGAACACTCTTTAAGGCAACAAAAGAAAAAGAGAAAAATGGTTATTCGAGATGAAGAAGAAGACAACTCACCTCTGAGAAGTGAGGAGATGGAGGTGGATGTGGAAGTCGAAAAACCGGATTGGAGACAAGGTACACTATTACACACTTTACCTGCTAAATGGCATTTGATTAATTTGTTTAAGGAAAAGATGGCTCAGGCCAATAATGTTGTGAGCCAATTATTGGGTGAAAGAAAAATTGTCTTAGAGGATTTTAGGGGGTTTGGGATGGTTGAAGCTTTTGAAAATATGGGTTGGAAACAAGCATTACTTTGGAATAATCAGGATGATTCGGAAGTGTATTTAGATGGTATTATTGAGTGGATGGGTACTTTAGTGATGACTTTAGATAATCACCCTCCAGTGACCACTAAGCTAGTTGGCACTGTGAATAAAAAGAATGTAACAATGTCTTTTGCTACATTAGATAGAATCGCTAAGTTTGACACGGGTGCCAAATCAGGGAGGGATTTTGATTTCTTGAGTGATAAAAAATTAATGGGGATGGAAAAGCTTGATAATTGGCTTGATATGGTGGCTGAAGTTTTTGTTGTTCCTCGAGACGCTTTAAGTGCAAATTTTAAGTTAGAGCGTAATTTGTTGAAGCCATTGCCCCGTTTGATCATGTCAATTCTTAGTTGGAACACCCTTGTGGTGTTGTATGCTTTCATGACAGGAAACTTAGCCTTATCATTTAGGCAACTTATCATGTCTTGGAACACTCTGCTTTATAAAAATATGGATTTCAAAAAAAATTTCAACTTTAAACATAACACTGTTTATAAAATGCGGAAGCGACTTTTAAAAATCCCAATTGATTCCTAACGGAACCAATAAAACATAATGAATGTCTTAAAAAGGTGTTACCAACCAGTATCATCACAATAATGTAAATGAAATCTACAATCAACCTCAATAAAGACAGTCAACGTAATAAAAGCCAAAAAGGCTAAATAAATAGATCTACTTAAATAGTACAACTATGGGTAACTAAAACCAACGTCCAAAAGGTCCAATAATAGCTACCCATCTCACAAGCAAGCTACCAGCCACTGATCAACGCCAAACCTGAGGGCACAACACATTTTCACAAAACAGGTGTCAGCTATTAAAGTTGAGTAAGATAACAGGTTAGTATAAATAAAAGGATTCCCAATTAAAACACTTTCATAAAACAACTCATGCATATATAACGGCACAAACAACAAAACAACATAAACTGCATAATAAGGATTATCAAATCCTATAATGTGCCTAGCAATCCTCCATAATCACCAATATCCACATAACTGCTTAAGCTGCATAAATCACCAAAGGTTATGCCATAATAAACTACATAAAAAGGTTGTGTGAGGCGGCTAAATAGCCAAATATGGAACCTCACACCCGACTTGATGGGTAGACCTTACGGTGGTCCATCTATGTCGTTATGGATAGGCATAACCAAATCCATGAGTATTCCATTAACACCAGGTGGTCAGCCACGACACCCGAAATACTCTAAACACCAGGTTGTATTCACAAGAGAACATGATCAGGGTCCCAAGTGACGCCATAACACACTCTGCCTAAATAGACGTCATGTGGGTTAAGCTTAACTCTTACACCAATGCTCGAGACTTTCACCAAAAGATATATTAAAAAAATATATCACACCAATATCTACATAATATTTTAGGGCCCTTAAATGTGCACATGACAACTTAAATCATGTCTAGTGTACTATGTGTACAAGTCCACATAAATCATTCACCACACAATCAATTAAACTCATAAACCTCCCACATATATCTCACACCCAACATGCTTTAACAACACCCAATAAACCTCCCACATATATCTCACACCCAACATATGCATGAGATAGTTGAAACAACATAGAAAAGGGAGTTTAACTATTAAAACTAAGTTTTGTTGTGTCCCCAGGTGTCAAAAGTAAGTTATCTTACTTTTTGCAGCTTCAAAAATACTATTAGTTTACCAAGCTTGTTATGTATTCCCAACAACCTATAAACGACAAATAATCAAAAAATAAATACAAATGCTAAAGACTTCTTAAATCAAAACTAAAATACACGTACTGCTGCTCTTATCTTTTCTTTGCCTAGTGACCGAAAGGAAACCTAAAGCAAAATAATACCTTGCTTTCAATTTGAATGAGCTCACAAAACCAAACAACCAACTGACCAAACATATGATATTATTATATAAGAAAATATGTTCTTTATTGCAAAAAAAGAAATCAATAAAAGTGATGTCCTCTTTTGTTAGTACATCACAAAATGGCAGTAACTACAAAGTCATGCTTATTTTCGACCACTATACATCAGATGGACAACACCTTTTTTTTGTATATATAAAATTCGGCCCCACCATCAAGAAAATACAACACAATTCATTCAACTTCCAACACACACTAGATTTTTTATGAAATCATTTTATAATTTAGGATGGTAGTACTATTTATAGCTAAAAGAATACCACAACCAATTTTATTTATTATAAAGTAACAAGAAAGCAAACAGGTGTAATACTTTTTTTCTTTCTGTACAGCTATCCGCAAAACAACACCATAATTTTATATAATATATATATATATATATATCAGCCAATGGAGTAGACGGATAGAAACAATCATTTTTTCTTACTTTTCTTTGATTTCTGGGTGCCTGAGAAAACACCACGAGTATATACAAAATTTGTAGCCAACAATCTTTTTCTTCCTTCTTAACAGCGAATAACACAATGCAACAACAATCCCTTTTGTTATGAATTATTTATGTTTTCTTTTGATGACTTGCGGCTAAGAATCAAACAAGCATGTCGTCTCTTTTTCTTCTTATTTCGACGGCAGATAGGTATATAGGTTATATATATTTATATATATATATATATATATATATATATTTCAACTAGGTTTATAATACATCATTAGCCTTGGTTAATTCTTAACTATAGTCGGTGGTTAAATGAATTTAATTAAATCTACACTTCACACCCTTCTAACCTTATTAACCAAATTGCAACTCGAATAATCTCATTTAAAACATCTAGTATTAATTCGACCAAATGGTAGCTCATCAAAATACATACCATTCTTAACAAACATTAATGGTAAATATTTATAGACACTTTAACCACACTATACAGGAATACATACCACATCCACTAAAGGGCACACATTTTAAGCTACCTTAATAACCACGTAATAACTCACATAAAACCCACATAAAGCCACTTAACGATAGGTCAACATTGACTGACAGTCAAAGTCAACGAAATGAATAAAATAGTTTGGGTGTGACAATTATCTCCCCCTTAACAGGATTCTGGTCAAAGTCAACGAAATGAATAAAATAGTTTGGGTGTGACAATTATCTCCCCCTTAACAGGATTCTGTCCTCATAATCTACTTAATAGCATTTAACAGGGGTAACGATCCCTTATCACCACTTAAGTCTCTTGTGTCAAACTTCTTCCCTTATTGTGTCTCCCTTTGACCAACACTAGGCCAAATTTGCTTCCTACAATGTTTTTTTTTTTTTATGTCTGGACTAATGCTAATGCCTTCCAAAGAAATTACACTCATATCTTCCGCCAGAACTAACATAAATGAAAAGTGTTATAAACACCATTTAATTTAGAAGGATGATCCAAATATGATTGGCCCATTTCAAAATCTCTAACGCTTTAATAAAACAAATACTTAGTCTCTCGCCCTTACTATGAATAATGTTATTCTATAGCGAAACTTTCAACATAATACCCTCAACAAAAGAAACATGCCATAGTCTAGCTTACGCCATCTGACGGTCTCTAACAACTCTGAATGTCTCTCCTATATCGTTCACCTTAATGAATCCCATTTTCTAGCTAACCGAAATTAAAATTGCTTATATGATATCTTAATCATATATTCTACACTTTATACTATTAGCCTTTGGATTTTCACATAAACATAGTTATTTAGTCAATTATGACACTTGCAAATTGGATTAAAATGTCATATGCTTACTGTTATTAGACATAACAACCAATTTATCAACACTACGACGTATAACTATTATTTCTCATTTTTCATACAATCATTCATGTCACTACATGTATATTAATCACAAGTGTCCATCAACAAAACCAGCTATCTTATTTTATTTAAAAGAATGACTTCCCCTTAAGAAATCTGATATATATATATATATTATGTGTGTGTATTTTCTTTCCATAACTAGAGACCGCAAACTTTTTACAATTAACGAAGGAACTAACATTTATATACATACATATATATTTCATTGTAGAAAACTTAAGAAAACAAGGATACAACTCAAACTTATTTTCTTTTTGTTATCACAAATAAAAAGGACTATACATTGCTTTTTATGTTGAGGTAGCACGCATGACCTGACTAGTTTTATACTTTCATTTGTTTTTTTTCCGCAGCCTCACACATAAAACCACAGTTTTATTCGCTTTACACAATTCAACAGCCTATATAATATACTATTACTACTCCCTACATATATCTATATTTTAGATTTTTGATATTAATAAAGCAAGAATTGAAAGACAACAAACCTTGGGTGTACTGCCAGTATCATATTATAATAGCAAGTAAGGAATTTACTTTTCTTTTTTTTTTTCCTGTTTACTCCTTATTCTTTCCTTGAGCACAATCTCAAGCACAATGTAGCCTTTTGACCTTTCAACATCAGCTTTGGGCCGGACTAAACATTGTCTCAAAAACTTCATCATTATCGTGTTAAAGGGTTGTTTATAATTTACGGTTTGACTCAAACCGAGAGAATGTCAACTTTAGATTTTTTTTGTTGCATGTATTAACTGAATTGAAAAATGATATTGGTCTGCACTAATCACTAACTATAGCTATTGAGAATTTTAAATACTAATATTCAAACAACCGAGCTACATTACTACCTTTTAACTTCGCTTGGTGCCCAAAGGAATACATCACTTATTTAATCACACATAATACACAAATTAACGACACATTACTTAGCCATATGTAAACAAATATAACAACTTAATAGAGAAACTAAAAGTTGAATAAAGACAAAGTCAACATAATCGACAAAAGATTTAGGATGTTACAATTACTCTCTCTTTAAAACGATTATGTCCCAAAATCAAATCATCTATATATAAATGATAGTAACGATCCTTCATCAAGTACGACAAATTATATTTTTGCCTTTACTATGCCTCCACTTAACTAACACTAAATAAATTAACTTTCTATAAAGTTTCTTTCGCTTGCGATCAAGAATTTTAACCGGCTCTCTACTATTTTCTCACTTGGATCAACACTTACGTCTTACACGGGAATACCACTAATTAATCTTGTTTGTTAGACCTTTTATAAATAACTTTGTATTTAACGAAACATTGATCATGTTATATTTAAAGCACATAATGATATAACATTAAAGACCATAAAGTGGATAAACACCGGCAACTCCAATCACCAAAATTATATATATTATTATTATTTTTTTTTTGTGTGTGCCTATCCCAACGAAAATAACAACAAAAATTTATCATTCCCTTCTCAAAATTTTCGACAACCACATAATAAATGGGACAACAGTAGACCTACTAACTACCTTCGAAATATATGTCGTTCTTCATTTCTATTTCAATAAAAAGACTACAACCTTATAACAAAACAACCGTCCCTTTTAATACCTTTGATTTGAACAATTAATAATGCTAGCATAGATCATATTTGACTCATTTTTTTTCCCTTTTTGCCATCATGAAACTAATTACTAGCACATGGACCAATAACCATCTTATTGTAAACTAATATTCCATCCTTCTCTCTGAATTCGACAAACTACATATACAGCAACATATCTTTTTATTATTATAATTGATATAGACTACCACAAAACTCTACATGTTGTAAATGACCATAATTTAACACTATATAAATATAATTACTCTACATTACCCTACACAATGTAACTGCATATATAATTACATGTCACATATAAATATGCGCATGATAATTAAACGCCGTTAACTACATAAGTTTATAAACACTACATAGTAATGTCACTGACTCGAATTCATCTCACACCGGTTAACACAAGTATGGACACACAAACAAGTTCGCGTCATGATACATTTGCAATTATGTTCTGGACCATAATTGTAACGGTATCAATACACATATGTGTTTGTTACCTCATTTGTATCACCGATTACACCTCCTCCTTTGAGACTCCTCAGATATACTCATTCACCTTACACCCACACTTATCCCTACCGGTTATTATTACTAACACAATGGCCTGGACCATAATGACCACCACTTGAGCCATATTTTATGAATTTCATTCATCAGTCACCATCTTTATTGCTACATAAAATATCAAGCTTCAAGACTCCATCTTCCTACTTAATTACTTCTTTACTCTACCGAATTAGCAGACACTTATCAACTTTTGACAAAGTAAATTGTGCATAATATCTTAAAAGGAGCCACCAAATAATAACACAAATGATTCAGCGAGGGAGTAAGTACGAAATATCAGAAATATGGTTAATCTACAAAATCTTACATATTAACAATTAAATACATAACATACTTAATACTACTCTCACACTCAATCCAAACTCGTCCTAAAAGCAAGTTACTTAAGGTTAAGGTAAAATCACCTAAACTCAAATGCGCAACAACAGTACTAGTTTAAGTCCATGAGCTACACCTAAGGCCAATGGTTCACTTAAACTACTGCTCTGATACCAACATGGAACACCCTGCTTTATAAAAATGTGGATTTCAAAAAAAAATTTCAACTTTAAACATAAAACTGTTTATAAAATGCGGAAGCGATTTTTAAAAATCCCAATTGATTCCTAACGGAACCAATAAAACATAATGAATGTCTTAAAAAGGTGTTACCAACCAGTATCATCACAATAATGTAAATGAAAGCTGTTGGAGCAATTACCGCTCTTTCTGCTGAGTTCATATCCGCTCTTGTGCTAGAAGAAAAGAAGAGATCCACAATCAACCTCAATAAAGACAGTTAACGTAATAAAAGCCAAAAGGGCTAAATAAATAGGTCTACTTAAATAGTGCAACTATGGGTAACTAAAGCCAACGTCAAAAAGCTCCAATAATAGCTACCCATCTCACAAGCAAGCTACCAGCCACCGATCAACGCCTAACCTGAAGGCACAACACATTTTCACAAAACAGGTGTCAGCTATTAAAGTTGAGTAAGATAACATGTTAGTATAAATAAAAGGATTGCCAATTAAAACACTTTAATTAAACAACTCATGCATATATAAAGACACAAACAACAAAACAACATAAACTGCATAATAAGGATTATCAAATCCTATAATGTGCCTAGCAATCTCCCATAATCACCAATATCCACATAACTACTTAAGCTGCATAAATCACCAAAGGTTATGCCATAATAAACTACATAAAAAGGTTGTGTGAGGCGGCTAAATAGCCAAATATGGAACCTCACACCCGACTTGATGGGTAGACCTTACGGTGGTCCATCTATGTCGTTATGGATAGGCATAACCAAATTCATGAGTATTCCATTAACACCAGGTGGTCAACCACGACACCCGAAATACTCTAAACACCAGGTTGTATTCACAAGAGAACATGATCAGGGACCCAAGTGACGCCATAGCACACTCTGCCTAAATAGACGTCATGTGGGTTAAACTTAACTCTTACACCAATGCTCGAGACTTTCACCAAAAGATATATTAAAAAAATATATCACACCAATATCTACATAATATTTGAGGACCCTTAAATGTGCACATGACATGGCAACCAAAATCATGTCTAGTGTACTATGTGTAGAATTCCACATAAATCATTCACCATACAATCAACAAGCTACATATATTAACAATACAATATTAAACTCATATCTACCCAAGCATGCTTTAACAACACCCAATAAACCTCCCACATATATCTCACACCCAACATATGCATGAGATAGTTGAAACAACATAGAAAGGGAGTTTAACTATTAAAACTAAGTTTTGTTGTGTCCCCAGGTGTCAAAAGTAAGTTATCTTACTTTTTGCAGCTTCAAAAATACTATTAGTTTACCAAGCTTGTTATGTATTCCCAACAACCTATAAACGACAAATAATCAAAGAATAAATACAAATGCTAAAGACTTCTTAAATCAAAACTAAAATACATGTACTGCTGGTCTTATCTTTTCTTTGCCTAGTGACCGAAAGGAAACCTAAAGCAAAATAACACTTTCCTTTCAATTTGACTGAGCTCACAAAACCAAACAACCAACTGACCAAACGTATGATATTATTATATAAGAAAATATGTTCTTCTTTATTGCAAAAAAAGAAATCAATAAAAGTGATGACCTCTTTTGTTAGTACATCACAAAATGGCAGTAACTACAAAGTAATGCTTATTTTCGACCACTATACATCAGATGGACAACACCTTTTTTTTGTATATATAAAATTCGGCCCCACCATCAAGAAAATACAACACAATTCATTCGACTTCCAACACACACTAGATTTTTTATGAAATCATTTTATAATTTAGGATGCTAGTACTATTTATAGCTAAAAGAATACCACAACCAATTTTATTTATTATAAAGTAACAAGAAAACAAACAGGTTTAATACTTTTTTTCTTTCTGTACAGCTATCCGCAAAACAACACCACAATTTTATATAATATATATATATATGTATCAAACAATGGAGTAGACGGATAGAAACAATCATTTTTTCTTACTTTTCTTTCATTTGTGGCTGCCTGCGAAAACACCACGAGCTGAGTATATACAAATTTGTAGCCAACAATCTTTTTCTTCCTTCTTGACAGCGAGTAACACAATGCAACAACAAACCCTTTTGTTATGAATTATTTATGTTTTCTTTTGATGACTTGCGGCTAAGAATCAAACGAGCATGTCCTCTCTTTTTCTTCTTATTTCGACGGCAGATAGGTATATAGGTTATATATATATATATATATTTCAACTAGGTTTATAATACATCATTAGCCTTGGTTAATTCTTAACTATAGTCGGTGGTTAAATGAATTTAATCTAATCTACACTTCACACCCTTCTAACCTTATTAACCAAATTGCAACTCGAATAATCTCATTTAAAACATCAAGTATTAATTCGACCAAATGGTAGCTCATCAAAATACATACCATTATTAACAAACATTAATGATAAATATTTATAGACATTTTAACCACACTATACAGGAACACATACCACATCCACTAAAGGGCACGCATTTTAAGCTACCTTAAAAACCACGTAATTACTTACATAAAACCCACACAAAGCCAATTAACGATAGGTCAACATTGACTGACAGTCAAAGTCAACGAAATGAATAAAAGAGTTTGGGTGTGACAATTATCTCCTCCTTAACAGGATTCTGTCCTCAGAATCTACTTAATAGCATTTAACAGGGGTAACAATTCCCTATCACCACTTAAGTCTCTCGCGTCAAACTTCTTCCCTTATTGTGTCTCCCTTTGACCAACACTAGGCCAAATTTGCTTCCTACAATGTTTTTTTTTTTTTTTTATATGTTTGGACTAATGCTAATGCCTTCCACAGAAATTACACTCATATCTTCTGCCAGAAATAACATAAATGAAAAGTGTTATAATCACAATTTAATTTAGGAGGAAGATCCAAATATGATTGCCCGTTTCCAAATCTCTAACGCTTTAATAAAACAAATACTTAGTCTCTCGCCCTTGCTATGAATAATGTTATTCTATAGCGAAACTTTCAACATAATACCCTCAACAAAAGAAACATGCCATAGTCTAGCTTACGCCATCTGACAGTCTCTAACAACTCTGAATGTCTCTCCTATATCGTTCACCTTAATGAATCCTATTTTCTAGCTAACCGAAATTAAAATTGCTTATATGATATCTTAATCATATATTCTACACTTTATAATATTAGCCTTTGGATTTTCACATAAACATAGTTATTTAGTCAATTATGACACTTGCAAATTGGATTAAAATGTCGTATGCTTACTGTTATTAGACATAACAACCAATTTATCAACACTACGACGTATAACTATTATTTCTCATTTTTCATACAATCATTCATGTCACTACATGTATATTAATCACAAGTGTCCATCAACAAAACCAACTATCTTATTTTATTTAAAAGAATGACTTCCCCTTAAGAAATCTGATATATATATATATATATTATGTGTGTGTATTTTCTTTCCATAACTATAGACCGCAAACTTTTTACAATTAACGAAGGAACTAACATTTATATACATACATATATATTTCATTGTAGAAAACTTAAGAAAACAAGGATACAACTCAAACTTATTTTCTTTTTGTCATCACAAATAAAAAGGACTATACATTGCTTTTTATGTTGAGGTAGCACGCATGACCTGACTAGTTTTATACTTTTATTTGTTTTTTTTCCGCAGCCTCACACATAAAACCACAGTTTTATTCGCTTTACACAATTCAACAGCCTATATAATATACTATTACTACTCCCTACATATATCTATATTTTAGATTTTTGATATTAATAAAGCAAGAATTGAAAGACAACAAACCTTGGGTGTACTGCCAGTATCATATTATAATAGCAAGTAAGGAATTTACTTTTCTTTTTTTTTCCTGTTTACTCCTTATTCTTTCCTTGAGCACAATCTCAAGCACAATGCAGCCTTTTGACCTTTCAATATCAGCTTTGGGCCGAACTAAACATTGTCTCAAAAACTTCATCATTATCGTGTTAAAGGGTTGTTTATAATTTACGGTTTGACTTAAACTGAGAGAATGTCAACTTTAGAGTTTTTGTTGCATGTATTAACTAAATTGAAAAATGATATTGGTCTGCACTAATCACTAACTATAACTATTGAGAGTTTTAAATACTAATATTCAAGCGACCGAGCTACATTACTACCTTTTAACTTCGCTTGGTGCCCAAAGGAATACATCACTTATTTAATCACACATAATACACAAATTAATGACACATTACTTAGCCATATATAAACACATATAACAACTCAATAGAGAAACTAAAAGTTGAATAAAGACAAATTCAACATAATCGACAAAAGATTTAGGATGTTACAATTACTCTCTCTTTAAAACAATTTTGTCCCAAAATCAAATCATCTAAATATAATTGATAGTAACGATCCTTCATCAAGTACGACAAGTTATATTTTTGCCTTTAGTATGCCTCCACTTAACTAACACTAAATAAATTAACTTTCTGTGAAGCTTCTTTCGCTTGCGATCAAATTTTGGCGTCGCTGCCGGGGATTGAACCCGGGTCTAAATGTGGTCATTGTCGTTGGACCGATCAAAAATATAAACTAAATACCTATACTAGTATGGGTAAATCGAGTATCGTTTCCACAGGGAATCAAAGGAAAGTGTTAAATAAGTTACAAGTTAATCTAGACACAAACTTAAAACCGATTGTTTGATTGATTTGATTAACAACTCAAATGGATTATGAACTTAACAAAATAATTCAATTAAATAAAAAGGGATTATTCTCATGCTTCAAATTATGTTTTCAAAAGTATAACCTAACTTATGTTCGTTGGAAATCACATAGACATGATCCATTATAAGCTTGGATTGAATGAACGTTAAGAACTAAATTAATCGGTTGTGATGATTCACGATAACGAAAAACCGAGGAATTGACACAACTCATATTTTCACATACCTGGGCAGGTTTTTAACACACACAACACCTCAATTTCATCATCAAATCACAAATTCATGGAGATGACCATAGGCTAAATTCTCTTTTGATCATTATCATGTGAACAATTATGTAAGACAATTGTATTCAATCTTCCTTATATTCATGTTGGATTAGATGTTTAATTCTTAATTGTGTTTTGGATCTAATGTTGTTTGGATTGTTTGAATGATTACTTGTTTATGACTTTGAATGAAATTCATCTATCTTTTGATTTCAAATTATTGATTATCATGGATTATTGAAAGAATCTCTCATGAACTTGTAATTCTATTTTAATGAATTGAAAATCTAGTTGTGTCAGTTCCTCGGTTTTTCGTTATCGTGAATCATCACAACCGATTAATTTAGTTCTTAACGTTCATTTAATCTAAGCTTATAACGAATCATGTCTATGTGATTTACAACGAACATAAGTTAGGTAATACTTTTGAAAACATAATTTGAAGCATGAGAATGATCCCTTTTTATTTAATTGAATTTTTTTGTTAAGTTCATAATCCATTTGAGTTGTTGATCAAATCAATCAAATAATCGGTTTTAAGTTTATGTCTAGATTAATTAACTCTTGTAACTTATTTAACACTTTGATTTGATTCCCTGTGGAAACGATACTCGATTTACCCATACTAATATAGGTATTTAGTTTATATTTTTGATCGGTCAAACGACAATGATCAATAATGTAGTAGAGATAGAGATAGTATAGATAATTCTAATACCATATACAGGGGTGGTACTAAAGGGGGGCAAGGGGGTCCAATGCCCCCTTCAAATTTAAATTTTGTCATGTATTTTTAAATTTTTCCGAAATTTTTAAAAAATTTTTTATAGGTTTTTAACATTTTGTTCCCTTTTAGATTTATTTTTGATAAATTTTCTAAGTTTGCCCCCTTTACAATTTTTTCCTAGTACCGTCTTTGACCATATAGAACCTCTGACCATATAGAACAGGACGTAGTTATTATAATTAATACTTTTATGCAAACGAACTATGCGTTCTTTTTTTTTGTTTTTTGATTTAGTCTTGGACAGGTGATATATGATTAGAATACATATACTCATTAATTACCAAGTACGTACGTACGTACATCTCTTGATGTACCAACCACTATTGATTCGTTGATGTTAAAAAAACTGCAAATTATTGGTCGTCGATCACTTATTAATTATTAAAAACCTTTAGGTCAGTTAGCATCCTTGTCGTCGTACGCCATGAAGCCATGACGAAACCATGCGACGTGGGTTGGGAGAGGCCTGTATTAAGGTCAATATAACCTAGTCTATAGTAGCTCTGTGTAGTACCTGTCTTGAGCCATTATATTGCCATGGCACTACTCCCAATTATGCTTTTTGGTGCTAGAAGCCATGAAAGATATTTGAGCGTAACGGCGAACGATTCAGAAAGCAGCCTACCACCAGGTTTCCTAAAATTCGAAGAAGAAGAAATTTGGAGTCCCCAGAGTCAAGTTTGCAGTTGAGCCAGCAGAAACCGGGGATGGCGCTTTCATGCACATCAGATCCTGTTTTAACAAGTATTTGGTGAAGGAACAAATTGAGAACGACAATTGGTGGATTGTTGCTTCTGCCGAAAAGCCTGAGGAAGACTCAACAAAAGCATCATGCACCTTGTTCGAGCCTCATTGCTCGTCAGAACAAACAACTGTCCGATTACGCCATGTTGAGTCCCAGATCAATGCAACCCACCACAACTATGCTGCCGGATCAGTCCAAGCTGACTCAGCTTCAAAACCAAAATCTTAAGTATTTCTTATATTGTTTGTCATCTTCAAATCTTGTAATGTATAAGTGACTTTACTCCAACAAATTCATATACATATAATTTAATAAAAACGTATTATATTGAAAAAGAAAATATTATTGTCAAAAAATTAAAAATTACTTTTAAAGATATAAAATGATGTAAAATATAAAAATATTAGTTTCCGTAATTATATCATTAAAAAAAATTAATTATTAATGTCTACGAACTTAAATAAGAAAATAAAAATTATTTAAATTTATTAAAACTAAATTAAATCTAAAAATGTTAAATAAGGTATATGAAATCATCATTTGATCTAATAACTCTAATTAAAAGTTGAACTTCATCTAGGGTACATATTCCTCCGATTATAAATTAAGAATTCTCTTTTATATATATAATATATTTAAAGATCCTTCTATTTCGTATTACTTTTTGTAAATTTTTGATCTTTTATTATACTAAAACACAGTTACTCTAATAACTTATTAACCAATCACAACTCTCAATTTCTTCAAATTTTAATTTTGACTTTTTTGACTTTAACTAGATAAGTAAATAAATATTAACAAGTTATCATGGAAAGATTTGCCGACTAAATATCTATGTATTAGATATATATAAATCTTATTTAGTATATTAAAACCTAGCACATTTTTTCATAGTCGAGTTATCTATATTATCAAATAAAGATAAAGTTATTATGGATAAACATGCCGACTAACTATATTTATGTATTAGATAAAAATATAAATCTTATTTTATATATAACTTTAATCTTAATTTTCTTATTTTAATCTTAATATAAATTATAATAATCATTATCCAAATAGATTATTATATTAGTATTTATATTAGTTTGTATTTACATTTTTAAACCCTTAATACTTTATTTATATTTATTTTTAGTCATCAATTTGAGAGGTTTTTTTAAAAATTTTTAATCATTTAATTAATTAAAAAAACTTCAAATATTTAATTTAACTTCAAGTATATATTGAATTTCAAGTACAAAATCACAAATATGTTTATATTTTAATTCTTAATTATTTTTCATAATAATATCATATTTTGAGTACAACTGGTTTCAAAAATCTTTATAATAGAAAAATTATTATAACATGTGCCTTGTGGAATTACTACGGAATACAATTCCATCAATATGTCTCAGCTAATAATGACAGTGACGAACCTGTGATTATTGTACAACAACTTGCAACGTATAACATTTGGAACCTTATATCTTTAAAATTATAAGCTGTTATGACTTAAATGTATGAAAATATAATAGTGAGATATCGTAAATCCCGTGTCCAGTGTTGGACACGGATCTAAAATCTAGCTATTCATTATTAAAGAATTCTTTTGAAAATTAGCTTTGTGTTCTTGCTTACTGTAGTTCCGGATCGAATTATACAACTGTACAAGGGTTCGGTGTTAGCAAAATCTATAGCTCAAAGGACCAAAAAAGAAAAAAGAAAGAGTTAAGGGTTTGGAATGAACATATGAAGAAGCAATTGGGCTAATATGTAACACATTGGGGTACATTGTTGAAGTGTGACTTCTGGGTAGTTGTTTCTGAAGGTTGTTTATATAAATTTTCGATTCTGGAGTTTTATTGTGATTAACCTTTTAGAGTTTTTTTTTTAAAAAAAATTTAAATAAAGAATCACAATTTCATTCGTTGTTTTGTTTTAATATATACTCGTAGCATACCACCAGAGACCAGACCACCACGCCAGCAGTTTTTTTTTTTTTTTTTACCAAAACCGTACGTACTACCTATGGGAAGATTAATAAGAGATCTATTCGACAAAACTGAAAACTCGGCCAACAATCTACAAAAAGGGAATGAGTTATGCAGAGGGAGGAAGATTCCAATGAGTCCCCAACTTATTACCGAAATTAAATCGATCTATACACAATGTGAGTTCGAACTTCAGCACAAAGACGAAGGCAACACACCGGTGATGGAAGCATCATCCCTAGGACTTGCAGACATGGTGTGGGGTTTTATCCAATGCTCTAAACAAACACATACAAATCTTCACACCCTTGAAGTCAAAAGAGAGCCACTCGACTTCTTATGGCTCCATAACAGCCACGGACAGACAGCACTGGATATGGCGTTGGCTAATAATTTCACGGAGGTGGCTAAGATATTGTTGAGCAATGCAACTCGTGAGAATTTAGAATCAGCATGGGATTCTAATGAAAAGATTCTACTTCTTCTGTTACGTGACCCTAAAGATGACGGCTTCATATTTGATATGTTGGAAAAAGACAAACGAAGAGCAGAGTTGAATCTGTCAGTATCTATGCCGATCCATAATCAACAAGGTAATCTTACAAGTAATTTTGTAAAAATTTTCTTATTTTCAGATAAAGTTAGTTTAGAAAATAAATAAATCAATCACAAGTCTAGAAAATTTTAAAAGCCATAAATTCAGACTACATGACGGTTCCAGGAAATACATGTATAGAGTCAACGGGTTAAAATTAACCATTTTTTAGTATGTGGCTAAACAGGTTAAGTGGATCGATACACAACGACCTTTTATATATTTGGCATCTTTAAATATAATTAGGTTGTCGATTGAATCTTAGATCTTAATCACGATATTTAGGTATTTCTTTTTGATGTCATGTGTTATATTCTCAAATCTCAATACAACTTACAATTTCTAACAGGGGTGCACCATTAAATGATACAATAGGGTGAACATTTAATGGTGCATCGTTAAATATTGGTGATGTACAAGTCACTTTCCTTTCTAATAACTCCTGTTAAATAAACCCAATATAAAACCATCTAAATGAAGAAATAAATTATTAACCTGTATTTATGATATTCATTGTGTCTAAGTAACTATTAGTATATATCTTGGCTAAACAAGACATATAAAAATAATTAGGAATAAGGTTCATTTGAAAATTATTCACATATGAATATAGGCACTACAAATCATATTGCATTTGTTCACACTTTTAGGTGAGTGTGAACAAATTAAAAATTTTGTCACGCTTTTTAGTATGTAGAAATATATTGAATAAATTTTGTCACGCTTTTTAGTGTGTAGAAATATATTGAATTAAAAGTGTGTGGAAATTTCTCCACACTAAAAAGTGTGTAGAAATAAAAGTTCACACTTTTTAGTGTGAACTTTCATAATTATTTGGTCACACTCCATTTGTCTACGGTAACTAAAAAAGTTACCGTGAACAAATAAGGTGTGACAAAATAACTATGAAATTTCACACTAAAAAGTGTGAACTTTTATTTATACACACTTTTTAGTGTGGAGAAATTTCCATACACTTTTAATTCAATATATTTTTACACACTAAAAAGCGTAACAAAATTTTTAATTTGTTCACACTCACCTAAAAGTGTGAACAAATGCAATATTGTTTTTAGTGAGGTAACTATAAATATAACTTAATAGTTCATATGTGAACAAATATGTTCATACATATCATTCACATATAAATATCAAATTATAATATAAAAGTTTTTATAGTTCTTTGAATTCAAGTGTTTCTAACTTCGTTTTACCGATTAGATATTCCTATATATACCAACTCCTATAATAAACTACAAGTTTTTGCTTTTGGTGGAAATATCATGTACAAAATAGATGGAGAATCAATTTGTCCCACACCAGTATTATTTATTTCCTCTTTTATATATTATTAGTGCTTAGACCTTGTGCGATGCACGGACAACCCTAAATAATCTTTCTTAAACTTTATTTTAAGATTGTATCAATGAATAAATATAACCGAGTTAGACATAATAAAAATATTCTTATAAGTTGATTAATTTAAAGAAGAAGAATGCTAGATATACCTTAGGATTTATTAATGATACACGAGGGATTAAAACGCGTACATTGCACGCCGGAGAGAAATTATAAAATTGATTGCCCATAGTAGGCGCATATAAGAAGGATTATGTTGGTTACCTGGATGTGATAGGTATTATGAATTTTCCCCCACTTTGATATATAGACCCACGTGGATGCGCTATAACCTTAAATAATTTCTTTAATACCAGTTCAAGCATGCATGTAGCGAAGTAAATGTAATTCTATTACAACTAATGACCATTTTAAAAAAATTAATGACTTAAAATGCATAGAAAAGTCTTATTTAGCACTAAAATAAACCAAATATATCTCATAATTTTCATCACAAATTTGATAGGCTGTTCTTTGTATAAGATTTGAAATTTGTTGATCATTCATTTTAACTCCAATAGCACCAGTGGCATCTACAATCCTAACTTGCACATTAAACCTACAAAAAAAAAAACAGAGATACAATTTTACCACACAACTTAATGGTTATAGAGTTTTAATATGAAATATAAATATATACCTAGGATTGATGAGAACTCCTTCCTTGTTACATGAACAACAAATCCACATTTTGTTGTCCCTTAAAGCATCAATAATGTCGACTGCATCCATGTAAAGATCGGTCAACTTAACTTCTTAAGAACAGTTCACACATTCCATTGAATACCATAACTGGTCGGTTGGAATAAAACCGATTGTTGCAACAACAACAACCATTTTATCAAACTGTTAAAATGAAAATGTTTATACATTAGAATGTTAAAAAGCTAGTTATAAATTCGAAAGAAAGTTATGTTAAAAAGTAATCTAATCAAAAAAGAAAAATTTACAAACAATGATTACTTACATGTTCGTCCATCAGGATCATCTCAATACTACCTATGTTATTAAAATCTCCATATAGAGGTTGCTTCCATAGCCGCAAAATTGTAACCGTTATCATACATGGCTTATTATTTGGACGCAAATTTCTAATTGAAACATGGTTTAGTGAAGCCATGCTAAAATTGATCTGTTATGTGTTTACGTTTTAAAATGCCTTAAAACTGAATGGAAGAAGCCTTATATAGACATGGATATGCAAGGAAGTAACCACCACAAGCAATAAACGGACGGTTACACATTCAAATTTTCGAAAATGTGAACTTCTTGAAAGCATAACTAATCCGTTTTCAAAAATTTGAACTTCTTATAAAAGTAACTAATCCGTAGACTTTCTAAGGAGCAATATTGTAATGATTTTTGGGCATTCTTGCATTTTGAAGCATGCTACATAGGAAATAACTAACAAATTTTGAAAACACTAGATCTAGACTCGTTTTTGAAAACACATAGGAAATAACTAACAAATTTTGAGATTTATATAATGTAGGGATATTAAAAACACTAGATCTAGACTCTTTTTTAAGGCACCAACAACATGAAGAAAGATATATAATTTTATCTATATTCTATTTCACAAATGATTAGACAAAAAAAATATATATCTATACTAAATTATAAAGTAAATTAACTTTCAACATTCAATTTCAATAATATACACATATTAATGCATGATGTACCATACTTCAATGCATACAATTTTCTCTCTCTTGCATAAATCATTTTATTCCTTTAATTCTTTCAAAATCTTTTATCTCAAAAATTGTACATCGATAAGTTATAAAAATTATATGGGTGTTTTTAAAATTTCATGCTCTTTTATTAGAGATGTCATTCGATATACTTTCGACGAATTTTTAAATCCGAGGGTGGAGCCCGTACGACTAAGGCATTTGGCTATGACACTCTATGACATATAACCTCCTATGACCTATCATGCTTTATGACCTATCACCCTCATCATTTTACCGTCGCAATACGCGGGTACTTGCTCTCGTATATATAATATATACATGATCATTAACTTTATAATGCCACGTAGTTTACATTCAATCACTCTCATATCAATGGTTCTTGGATATTAATAGTAATTTCAATTGTTTTAAAAATTTTCAAATGAAAATAACGATGTATAATTATTTTTATGCATCATCATTATAATATATCAAATATAAATTTCAACTATGTAAATGAATTTAAGGTTGATACAAATGTTTCATATTCAAATAAACAAAAATGTTGCATAAAAAATTACATCAATATATGCTTCTATGAGATTTTTTTTTGTCTATGAAATATATGAAAATCTTTAAGTTTATGCATTTATTATTTTTTATATCATTATTATATATATTTTGATCATGATGTTAAGTAATTTTGAAAAACATAATATAATGAAAATTTGAATTTAGTTTTGTTTTCATGAAAAATCCATAAAAAAAAATAAACTTTTTAATCAAAATATCTAATAAGGGAAAGTTTCGTCTATTAAGGGATCTTAAATTTAAAAATTTTCCAATAAAAGTTACATCGTTAGGTTTTAACGTCAGCTCTTTGTTAAGTGCAACATCGACTTGTCAAGTCGTTAATAATTGCCGATGTGGATCTTGGATGAAAAAAAAAAAGAACTAATCTAAGAAATTTAAGAAAAATTTAATTCATTTAATGAGCGAAAATTATTATATATCTATTATTATTTATTTTATATATACAATGAAGATAATGAGCAGCAGAAATATATGTTAGTGTGATGGAGAAAGATGACCAAAGAGGAAGAAGAGAGTAAGTGTGAAAAATTTCTAGACACAAATATTATATTATATCTACTCATAAAAGAGATTGTCCAAAGAGGTTCTTCTGCCGCCATGAAACCTCTACCAGCCACCTCTAGGCTGGCGCCCGACTGACCACAACCACCGTCTTGGATCTATAAGACAACAATCGTTGTCGCCAAATCACACCAACTCCGATGTATATTTGGATCAGTGCCGTCCCTGAGGATTTATGGATCTAGTCCGAGTAAAAAAAAAAGAGGCTCCTAAACTCAGTGTAACAAATTATATTAAATAAACTGAAAATCAAAAATTAATTTGTGGGACGATTGATAATTTAATACTTAAATATAAATTTTAAAATTAACAATCTAAGGTTATGCTTAAATAAGTAAAATCTGTAACACCCCGACTACGGCGGAAACACGAGATGTCACAGAACGACATGGTACAAAAGGTTAAATGGAAAACATCTTAAATAAAGTCTTAAACCATTCCCAATTAAACGATTACATAGTTCAAAGTAAAGCGATTAAAATCATAACATAAGTCCAAATCCGAATAAAAGGTAAACATGTTTGCATTACAAGTCTTCGTTCGCCATGCAAACACATGGTCCAAAAGCGTTCCATAGGCAAACCTACTGCTCTAAACCTGAAAAGCATGAAGAAAAAGTGTCAACTACGAGAGTTGAGTGAGTTCATAGGTTTTTAACTAATACAATAAGCATATATATACATCATTACAAAATAAATTAGGAATTACCAATTTAATGAATATTTCCAATTCATCCTTTGATAATCGTTCGTTCCACTCAATTTTAACCCATGTAAATAAATTCTTGTCATATGACCACAAGGTCTAATTCCATTATCTTAGATGAGTAAGTACTTGAGCCACTACTACTACCATTTTATTCAAGTCCGATTACAATCCAATAATTCAATTCATAGCACAAGCTGTCAATCAAGTGCCGTAATAATAATAACAATAATGATAATGGGTCGTGCCATGGAGACGCCCGATTATCCTTAGGTAGTTAGAACACCCGGGGGCCAGACTAGAAGTGAAGGTTGTCACGAAGGCAACCAGCCTTCCAACGGTACGCTTTGGGTGGGCGGACGAAACCTAGTTGCGCAACTAACTAACTACAGGCCTCCACTTTCGGAGTAAATAGTAGTGTACCGAACGCCGCGGTTTGACAGAACTCAAGCTCATCACATAAATCCTTTGTTATCATTTCATACTCATATATCAAGAATCATTTCATATAACAAACTCTCTTTCAAGAAACATTGCATATATAGAAAGTAGTTTCATTTATCATGCTTTTCACCCCGAAAGTAAAACACATAAAAGAGTTTGAAAGGGGGCTATGACTCACTTGATTTGAGAGTAAGGGGGCTGATCAAATACGAGATGGGTGCCTAGCGATGTCGTTCCCCGAGCAAGCCTAAACCATGGTATTCAAATATACACAACGTAAGTGCGTATTACATGAACTAGTGAACTAGATCATGAGATTTATGCTAGTAGGCTTGCCTATCTTTGGTTGTTACTTAATTATGGAATCAAAGTGTATTATGATGTTCAAAATGTTTGGTTAAATTTGGATGGATGGTAAGAGTAGTTTTTGCGTCAAGCGTTTTTGCGCGTATGTTGGAATTTCGGTAATTCGGCTTTGATTCGCGAGATTTCTTTTGCACACTTTGCTTTGTACTATTATTTGATATTGGTACAGTAGTATTTTGGATTTTAAAATATATTTTCTGATTTATATTAATTTCCTTGATTTATTATTATTTAATTAATTATTTATTCCATTTATTCATTAATTAATTAAATAATTCCTTATAATTATTCTTAGGTTCTTAAATTACCTTTAAAATTCATAGATAATTATATTTTGATTATCTACTGAGTATTATGCCTTTAAACTTGTAATATTATTTATTCATTTATTTATTTAAGCTTTATTACTTATTTATTTAATAATAGTGATTAATTAGTGATTTTTAACTTAGCTAGTTATTCTTAAATTATGTAAAACTTGGTTCTTTCCTTGAAATTAATTTTCTCCAGTAGGTTTAAGTTATTTTAACCCTATTTATGTGATTTTGTCCAAGTTCATCATTTATATAATTTATTATTGATTTATTTATTCCTTAAAATCCCTTTTAAATTCATTAAATTATAAAAACACTTAGAAATCATCACAAGAGCTTTTGTCTAAAATCCCAGGCCCTTTTTAGGCAACTTTTATCAAATAAAATTTGTAACCATTCAATCTCTCTTGTGTTCTTATAATTTGAGGACTTTTAAACATAAAATCGTTTACCGAAATAGTGATTTTTGCCTCATTTCTCAACCAATTTAAATGCTTCAAAAGGGATTTTTGTTCTTATTTCATTTTGTCCAGAATGTCCATCATATTTTGATGGGTTAAGTCGTGATTGTGGTGGTGGTGTGCTATGTGCAATTTTGTGCTTTCGGTTGGTGATTATTTGACCCGAAAAGACTATTTTTGAGCTTATTCTTGCCATGCATCAAATGACTTGAGTTTTATACTTTTAATATGTCATATTTCCAGTATGTTCATCACATTTTCATGGTCATATAGTTATGGTGCATGTGTGTGCTCAAAATGCATTTTAACAAGTTTTCGGTTTTCGATTTCAAGCCTATTTTGCCTTATTTGGTTCCATAATCATACTTTAGTTATTACCATAATTTTTCCAGAATATTAACTTTGATTTTAACACATTTTTCACCTATGACAAGCCTAGCTTCATCTCATAATCCAAACAATAATCCAACTTTCTTAAATCTAGCATATATGCACTTAAATCAACACTTTTTAACATAAAGCTTTAACCATCAAAAATCCATTAATATAAAAAATATATTTTTCATGAAATATTCCAGAAATATAATACAAATATATATATCATGTTCACCTTTTTATATAAAAAGTTACTTTACAATCTATCAACACATATCACCTTTTTGAAGCTAGCTTTTATAGATCCAACACTTTATCAACAAAATCTATAATTTTTATGAATATTTCCAGAAATATCACTTTCATAATATGCATGAATATAGCCATCTTTCAAAAGAAAAATCACATCAAAGACTATTAAACTTATATCCACACTTTTGGGTCTTAAACTAGTTGAATCCTTGGATCTTTCTTCATGGATTCAACATGCATGAGCATGGAAAGAAAGATCCTATCAACTTTGCCCTCATCAAGTGTATATTCAAAAAAAAACATGAAGAATTCATAATATGCATGAATATAGCCATCTTTCAAAAGAAAAATCACATCAAAGACTATTAAACTTATATCCACACTTTTGGGTCTTAAACTAGTTGAATCCTTGGATCTTTCTTCATGGATTCAACATGCATGAGCATGGAAAGGAAGATCCTATCAACTTTGCCCTCATCAAGTGTGTATTCAAAAGAAAACATGAAGAAAACACAACCTTTTGATAAAACCTTTTTAATATAAACAAGAACAAGATTAATCTAGTAAAGAGATGAAGATATATACCCTTGAAGAACAAGTTTTTGATGATGAAAATGGGCAGAAAATTCGTGACTCCTCAAGCCTCCAACACCCTAGTTTCAACCTTAAACAACCCTTAATATGTAGCTTAATCAAACCCTTGTTTATTCTAACCTAAACCCTTATTATTAGCAAGTGTTTAGATGAGTTTTTGTTCTTGTTCTTGGGTGTTTTGGGGCTGCCGAAATGGAGAGGGAGAGAGGGAGAGAAGGAAGAGTTTTTGAGAGAAAATGAATTGTGTGTGTGTTGGGAGAAGAGAGAGTTTGAGTGTTAATTTCCTTGGAAGTGTAAGAGTGTGTAATTTGAAAAGGAGTGTGTGTGTTTAAGGGGGGGGGGGGCGGCCTCATGGGGGACTTGTAGGGGTTTCATTTCTTTTTTTTTTTTTTAAAAATTTTAATGTATAAGTTGTTGTATAAGTATATGTTAATTATGTATTTGTTTTGTAAGTGTTTAGTTAGTAAAATATAAGTAATTAGTTGTTTTAGTTAGGAATATGTATATGTGTGTATAAGTCATGTATATTTATGTGTGTGGATATATTTTTGTATTTTTAGTTGGTTACATAGGTCATTGGTTGTAAATTTGTATTAATTTTTAAGCTTATATGCTCACTTATTAAGTTTTCGACGCTTTTACGTACATAATACGTCCAATTATATCTTTAGTTGAAAATTTTATTTATCATGATCACATCCTCTTGATTTGGTTTTATTTTTGATTCGTTGGGCAATCCATAGGAATTTTGACTGGTATCTCTATTTGTGAGCCTTTAGTTATTATTATCGTATCGATTGATTACCTCTAAAAATTTTTGTTCCGAGGTACTTTCATTGGGAAATTCTTTTACATATCATTAGCTTTAGATTACTAATTTGGGGCATTACCTACTAGCTTCAAGTATAATTAAGGCTTGCGGGAACGTAAACAACCTAACTAGCACATATATAATATTAAAAGTACGGTTGTTACAAAATCTAAAACTAAATTTAAATTATAAATAAAATATTAATATGTTCAAAGTAATATAAAAAATCTTTAAAAAATGATAAGCAACAAACTGTTATGTTATTATTTTCTTAAATAATACATGAGAAAAGTAAATATGTGATTGTCATGTACCTAAACTTAGGTATAAAAGACATCACATATTAATTTTTTTAATATTTTTTGTATAATGAATATTAAAAAAAATGATTGTCAATGTTTTTATGAATTAAAAAACTAAATGTGTGAGTTTTATAGATAACCTTAGGTACATAACAACTACATATTCCTCATTCCTCCTAATATATAAAATGAGAAAAATAACTACTTACGTTGTCAAAAAAAAGTAAACAATCAAGTGACAATGTCACATAACTTTTAATATATATAACATTAAAAATAGAAAAATTGGACCCTTTAAAAATCGGGTCTCGGCCGGTCGGCCACTTCTACCACCATCTAAGCCGGCCGTGAGTCGGATCCCACCACAGATGTATAGTCGGATCCCACCGTTGTTGCCAAACCCCACCACCACCGCTACACTAGTAGAGAATACCGCTTATGCCGAATTATCCACTGAATCTTATGTTTCGTCCTAGTTTAATCTACACCAACCAATTTGAACCGATTGAAAAGATAGGATTCATGAAAAAATGGGAAAAACAAGGAGACAGAAATAGGTTAGGTGGATTTTTTGTAAGAATAAATATGTTAATAGCCATGTAAATGTGGTGTATACAAAAATTTTTTGCAGTCAAAGGTAGTCAGTATTTTTTAATGACGTAGCAAATTGACTTGACACATAACGGAGGACTGACATTAAAAAATTAATGATGTTACTTTTATTGAAAATTTTTAGAAATGAGATATTTTTAATAGACGTAAACCAAATACTCTTGTTTTTGGTGGAAATTGAATATCTAGAAAAGATATATTAATTTTATTAAAGACAATTAAAAAAGTATACTTATTTCGAAGGCATGTAGGTAAGTCGATAATTTTTTTTAAATTGTGGTGGGAGTTATAAATTATATAAAAAATATATTAGTTTAGTAAAATATGAAATACAAAATACTTGTTCCTATACGCTATATGCGTGTAGTAAAAAAAGTCAGTTTTCTTTAATAACTTTGACTTGGAAAATAATAAAAACTACACCTACTGCGAGAAGTCGAGAACATGTCTTCATTTAGGTATAGTCAAATCAAAAGTCAACTGATCTCTTTGTCGCCTTGTGACCCACATGGCTATAGCTTGGATTGTAAACAAACACCAAAGCCTTCATCATGTTCATTCGTCTAAACTCTAAATTAAGAAAAGCCATAAACGAACATAAAGTTATCTTGATGTTCTTTCATTAAGAAAATTGGTTTGTTGTCCATAAACGAATGAATAAACCAACAAAAACAAATGAATACAAGTAAACGAGTACAAATGAAACAGCATTAATAAACAAACATATAAATTATACAAGTAAACGAGCACAAATGAAATTGCACAAAGGAAAATGATTAATCAACCTACCGCATATGCTTAAAAATCAACCTAAAACTTTAAAAACTTGACATGTGGACTCCACTAATTCTCTTTCCTAATTTTGCCCCCTGATTTTTTCACATGTCATCATCTTACTATTAGGCCTATCTTTAGGCACACCATTTAAGTTGATTTATCATTATCCTAGCACAAATGATTCAGGTTATGGGTTCAAAATCCCGTCCCCATCTATTTACTATTTATTTTTATTTTTACATATTGCCCCCTCCTTTTTTTCTCTTTCCTTTTATGCCCCTTCCTTTTTCCTCTTTTCTTTTCTGCCCACTTCTTTTTTTCTTTTTCTTTTCTGCCCCTCGTGTTTTCTTTTTATTATTTTTACCTTTTAACTTTATATAATTTATTTTTTTAAAATATTTTTTAGTATTTGTTTTTATAGCTTTTTTTACACTTCACATTTTATTCTTTTACAACATTTTAAAATATTATATATCTTATTCAAATGCTATATATTTTGTTTTTTAATCTATTTGTTTTTTTTTTTTTGCATTATATATTCGTTCTAATTTTTTTAACATTTGATTTTATATTTTTTTCACATGTAACATTTGGTTTTTGATTAACTTTTTCATTTTGTTTTCCTATTCCCTTTTACTTTTTGGTTTTAGTATATTCTTTTTCTTTTTTTTTTTTAACATTTAGTTATTACTGGCCAACGACTGGGTATTAATATTAGTGATAATCTCTATTTAGGATGTTACTTTAAATATTTATCTAATCAAAAAGACATGTTTTTAAGAAGTATCTGTAATTAAATTTTGTGTTTAAAATATAGATAATCAACAATTAACTAAAATATCTATCAAGTATATTATTTATATCTATATCTTTTCTTTAAGTAATTAAGATTTTGGAATGACCATATTACCCTTTTTTTTTTATTCACTAACTTAAACATCTTCACTTATTTATCTATAATACCCTTAATGAAAATAAATTACAATATAGATGACCTCCAACCCTTAAAAAATTATATTAAGTACCCCTCTTAGATCAATTAACTTACACTCACCACCACGACACCACCACCATCGCAGCCGCACATCGCCGCCACCATTACCGTCGTCGCTATCACCATCACCGTTGCGTCGCGCGAGCATCCATCTAGTATACATAAACAACACTTCCCTTATCACATTCAAATGTTCAAGTTTCATTTTTTAAGTATATTTTTCTTTTAACTGTATTATATTACCCTTGATATAAATTATATAAATAGGTTGAGTTTTATATATATAATTGATTGATATAATTTACATCAACTACTACATAACACAAACAAAATTATTAACGCTTAAAGTTGAAAAAAAAAAAAACTTTAACCGTCAACTATGACATTTAAAATAAAACTGAGAGGAATTATATACACATATATATATATTATATATATACACACACACACATTATTAGCACGGTACTCGCGCAATGCGGCAGTGTTTGTGATGGCGACGGTATGGCGGTGGGACGACTGTTGGTGGTAGAGGTCGTGTCGAGTGATGTAAATAATAGATGTAAAAGTAATTGTTGTAAAGGGTTGATGAAGATGTTTTAAAAGATAAAAGACTCTTATTGTAATATAATCATTAAAGGGTATTTTAGACATTTTTCCCCATGTAACTTTCAACGTAGGGCTATTCTTTTTATAATTAAGAGAGTATAGATAAACAAACATATATGAATACATGTTCACAAAAATAAGCGAACAAATATTCCTGGAACATGTTCATGAACATAGATGAACAAATGTTCACAAACATAAATGAACGAACGTTAGCTTTTTGCATGTTCGTTCTAAACTAAGACATGATTGCATGTGCTCATGTTTGTTCAATTAATTAAACAACGTATACGAACGAATTTTCCGTCGAGTGGTTCATGAACTCTTCAATTTATTTACAGCGCTAGGTATAGCGAGGACGTTCATGTCCTTGCAATAGCGTTCGTTGTTTTCCCTTCTTTTTCTTATAGTTTTTTTAGGGATCAATCTTCTAAGAAGGTTATCCTCGTCATATCTTTTGAGTATGTAAAATGAAATAAATGGCTTTCTCATGGTTTGGTTTTTTAATGTATATATTTTCTCCCTGCAGAATCAATACATGATCATGAAAGACAGGAGTATTTGGAGAAACTTAAAGCGCTTGGATTGAATATAAATATGAACACTACTCTTCACATTGTGTCCAAGATTGGAGATGTGAATTATGTAAAAGATATTCTTGAAAAGCAGCCTTCCCTAATATCATGTCACAATTCGGAAGGGGAGACACCTGTTTATGTTGCTGCAAGGGAAGGACATTTTGATGTTCTTCAAATCATGTTCGATCATTTAAAAAGAAATAAGGAGAACATTGAATCACTTCTCATAAGGCCTGAGGACAAACACAATGCACTGCATATTGCCATACAAAATCATCATGCGCCTGTAGTCTTTTTCTTACTAAAAGAAGTTCCTCAACTTGCAAATCACGAAAATGTTTTGAAAGAAAGCCCACTTTACCTTGCCGCTGAAAGAGGATATTTTGAAATTGTGAAACTAATCTTGAATAAGAGTAAAGGCAAAAGTTTTACGGGACCAAATGGCAAAACAGCATTACATGCGGCGGCAATTTCAAACTCGGCAGGTAATTTTAATTGATTCTTTAGAATTTTTACATCAATTATGATCTCGTACATACATAACTTTTAGAGGATGATCCTCGTAGTTTAAAAATCAAAGTATCACAAAGATGATTGGAGTTTAACTAAAAATAGTGATATGGGTTGTCATAGTTTGAAAAAGAAAAAAAATGTTAAAAATTGGAAAATAAATCTCAACTATCCATTTTAACATCTAGATCTACTTCCTTTCTTCTTCCCCTTTTTTTAATCCCGCTTTTCATTTACTCCGCCTCCATCCACCGTCTCCCATCATATTTCTCCGATCAGCAGCCACCACGACGACTACCGTCTCTTTTTGCGGTGATAAGCGTATCGCCACCGGCCACCATCGTCGCCGGCCAAACACACTGTTATTCGAAGCTATACAGAATGTGTTTATAATTGTCCACCGCCTCCCACCACCACTAACGGTGGCACTATTGCTGGAAATTGTGACACATAACGAGCGTAGCTCTTAATCAAAGCTTGCAGGGTTGGAAGTCGGACGTTGACGCGGGGCTCGAATGATGTCGTCGGAAATTAACAGGCCACGGTCAATACTAATGGAGGTGGAAAATGAAATGAAATGATGGAAAGTCAAATACTTGACCAAATACACAAGTATATGACAAGTATGACTCGAGTGTCAACAAGGAGGTGATGAGTTGAAAACTTAATCGAACTATTTAACCTTTTGAAATGCACTTTGTTAATAAAAAAAAAGAATTTTTTGAGATTTGATTTTCAAACTAAGAAAAGAATACAAATGAAAATAACAACTAAGCTATGCAAATAAACAAACAAAATAAATAAAATAAACAATCAAATATCAACATATATGTTCACTTAGACATGTTTTCCCCTATCGTGTAATGATCATGGTTGATTATTAGACAATAATAGCGGGTTGACAAACGACAACTTGTGGAACTTGACTTCTCATAGAGGTTGCTCTTTTAATACCAAACTTCAATTTTAGACCCACTAGTGTTAGCAAATCCGAGTATTGCGGTCACAAGTATTCCCTGACTTCGTTAACTAAGCATTAAAAACGACTCATGTTGGTTCATTCAATCATAAGGTGGGTGTCCCCTTTTTATAATAAAACAAACCCCAATAAAACATGTACACACTTAATGGTTGCATTTCTAGTAGTATCACATCCTATTAGTTAAAAAAGACGACTTTGACAAATCATGAAATCAAGATTAACATTCGGTTTTGCGTCACTATTCCCGCAACAAACAATTGCAAAAACACTTATTAATCAATAAATGAGTTTCAAATCAATCGGTCAATTGGAAATAACACCCACTCATAATGTAAATCCTAACAAATAACTAGTCAAAATTTGACTCTAGAAGTCAAAATCCACAAATTATCATTTATCAACCAATTAACCACAATCAATCAATAGAAAAACATTATATTGTCTAAGTAAACATATAAGAATCACTACTCCATATCGATAACACAAACAATCAAATACACACATAGAAATATGCAAATCATGTTTATAATAATGAAAATATGAGTAGAAATTACAACCCACAAATAGAAAGCAATGGATGGATAGATGATAATGCAACTATCTTCAATCTTCAACTCCAACAAAAAGCCCAAATCTTTTAATCAAAGTATCACTATTTAATTTTAGGATAAGGAAAATGGTGGGTTTAGATTTAGGATAGAGATGGTGGTGATGATGGATGATAATGATATGGGTTTTCTAGATGTGGGTGTTGATGAGTGATAAGAAAAAAATAAAAATAAAAGTGCAGCCTCCTCAAATATAAAAGAGTGTGTCTGTCTAGTGGAGCTCGGCCCAGAAAGAGGAAAAGAAGAACGAGATGGGCTTTTGAGTTTATTTTCTGCTGGGCTTGTTTCTTGTGCGTATCCCACACAAGTACGTGAAGTATAGTTGTGATGGCCACGTGTCAAGTCTCCATTGGTAGCCTAATTAATTCCTCAAAGAAGATAGTGCATGCTAGGTGGGGTCTACTTGCATTTTTAAGCTTAAAAATGAAATGAGCATTTCATTTATACGTGAAGGCAAAGCAGGTCCCATTTAATGGCATTAACGGGCTGCTGCAGGAGCTTTTGCACATCAAGTCTTAAATCTGACGGCAGTTACTGGAACTGTTGCAGTTCTGGTCCTTTTTCTAACGATTCAGCTTATCAACATCCCAAAACTCGAACCACTTCATCCGCATGACCACATGCATCCTAAGTCTCATTCTTGATCGTCCAATCATCGATTTAGCACTAAGTGATCGTTTAATACAAATATGGACTTAGAATGCAAACTAATGAAGGATATTAGCCATTAAAAATAGGGATTATGGCACGTGAGTGTAACTACCTATTCTCAAATGGTTATGTAATGTAACCACCTAATAGAGTGGCTATGTAATGGAAGATCCTTCCATATTTGGGTTATGCCATGTAACGCGGACCTGTTGTAAAGGTAACCGGTGACCCTCACCGTTGACCCTCGTTGACTTGGACACGTGGCGGCCGACTGATGAGTTTCCACTTGCGAATTGACTCGGTTATTACCATTAGCTTGATCAGAACCCGACCCTGCAGCTATAGACGATGGTTTGGCCACACCACCAGGAGCCTCCTGGTGGTCGACCGTAGCAGTAGCAGTGGTCGAATGCAGTGGGAAAGAAAATAAAAGCCGATTAGGGTTTATATGTGAAGCGGTTGCCTATTTTTTCCCATGATCAGACTTCTGCCCAGAATCAGTCGATTGAGCCCCCAGTTCATTATTAACCGCTGCCATGGACACCCCCTTATGGTGGCCGGCAGCCCCTCCAGTAGCAGCGGTCAGTGGCGGTTGATCGGTGGTAGGCGGCGACGGAATTGGATCTTGATTGATAGCCGTCGATTTTAATGAAGAAATCGATTAAGTGGGTTTCAATTGGAATGAATCAGCAACAAACGAAGAAGAAGAAGAAGATCGAAGGTGATAATTTGATCGATTAACAAAAGAGGTAGTCGAATTTTATCTCTATCTTTTTCGATTTATTCCCTACTTTTCCACGATCTTTTGGTGACTTTCTTGGCATGGTTAGGATCGGATTATGATAAGGAACATGAATTGGGAAACAAATTAATGATTTCGATTGTGTTTTGGCTTAGAATTGAAGATTTACGATCGGTTTTGCCTAGGGGAAAAAAATCTCAATTTGCAAGGTATTACGTAAACCAATGTTGGCTTTTAGATAATAAATCAAAATTGAAAGGTATATTTGTGATGCATTCTTAACCAGTCACAAAAACTGATGTTAGCCGGTGCTTACATGGCATAACCCAAATATGGAAGGATCTTCCATTACATAGCCACTCTATTAAGTGGTTACATTACATAACCATTTGGGAATAGGTGGTTACACTCACGTGCCATAATCCTTTAAAAATATAATGAAAACATGAATATTTTGGCTAATATCAACATCCCACACTTAAAATTTTGCTTGTTCTCAAGCAAACTATCAAAATGATTTGGATAAAGTGACTCCGAAACATAAATGAGTTATGAAAAAAAAAAGTGGTGGAATTTCTACCAAAGGGGTCTTGAATTCCCCTACACAATCAAGACCTATTGCAAGTGAAAGAGGATAATCAAGATTTTTCAATAAAGGTCAAATGATAAAATCATTAAAATTATGATGCTAATAAACAAATGGTGCATTTCTTAGATGCACCCTTTATTTTAAACAAATAAAAAGGTAATTTACATATATAATATTAAACATTTCGAATGTGGCATAATTTTAACAATGGTCCAAGTAAAAGATATTAAACCACCCATAGCTACATTTGTGTTTTGCCATTGGCGGGGTTTAGAAAACACTTTCCACTCCAATATATAAATCGTTTTCTAGCCGAAACACATAATTACTTGCCCCTTGAGTTTGCTTATCCATACTTACTAAGTCCTAAAGGAAAACCCCCTTAATAGCTCAAGTTTATAGAAAATAATATCCAAACTTAATTAAATATCAAACAATTGAAAAACGGATGGGTGAATATGTAGATTTGAATTTCTTTGTGAGATTTCATTTTTCTTTTCTTTTTTTTTTCTTTGAATTTTTGACTTTTGACTATTTTTTTTTTTGAATTTTTTTTTAACTTTGACTTTTTTTTTTCCTTTTTTGAACTTTGACTTTCAAGTTTTGTTTTGCATTTATTGGTTTATTTACTTTTCGAATGATGAAATAGGATGGATGATGCTTATTTATTGGCGATTGAGGGTGTGGGTGTTTTGGTAGGTCAACATGATAGATGTAGGTTTTGGGTACTCAATTGAATGACATAAATGTAAGTTTGGATAAAGGTTTTGCAACTTATCTTGCTAAGAAAGTATGAAGTATAAAATTTTCAATTAAGGTTTATTGAATATGGATAACCAAGCCTGAGAGACGTTTTTTATGTACTATGGCCATGCATTATAAGGAGTGAAAAGCCACAAAAAATAGAATATGGGCTTTCAAAGTCGATTATCACCTACGATGACGTTTAATATCTAATATAAGACCATTGACCACACTTGACTAATGTCAAAAGAATGCCGAGTTTAAAAATGAGGAATGACCATTTAATAAGTAATGTTGACTTATTTTATTAAATTTTTTATTTTTGTAAGGTGTTAGACAAGCTTTATTTTATTAAAAGTTTTATTTTGAGAAGATGGTAATGCAGTAGGTGAAAGTTGTAAGTCTTTAACTAACAGTCAATAGTCATTTCCCAAATTTCTCTCTCTTCTATCCACAATCTCCCATTCCTTTTTTATTTTTCACATTAAACTTTAATTCATTTACACCAATCCTCCCATAGGATTTTTTTTTTTTCCGTTTTTTCCCTGAACTATAATAAGAATCTCAAACCCATTATTTTGCAAAATCCCTTCCACAATCTCCAATTTCTATCTATATCTTTATATTTCTTTTCATCTCCGAACTACCACTCCCTAACGCACCACCGCACCCTTCTTTCTTCTCCAACCAAACCGCTGCCCACGCCACCAGCGCATGCCCCCATTCCACGCGACCACCGCACCCCAATGTATTTTCAGGTTATGTACATCTGTTTGTTTTCGTGTCTATTTGTGGTTTCGGGCTAGATGCGTTCAGATCCTGTGTTGGTGTGTTGGTTTATGTGTTTATTGGGTGGTATAAAGATGTTAGTGGCTATTGGAGTTTAAAAGTGGGCTAGTGTAGTCAGATTTGGTGGCGAGAAGTGGCTGGCGGTGGTGGTCAGATGCGGACAAAATGATGATGAAACGTGAATCTATTAACTATTCTAACGTTTAATTTTAAAGTTTAAATTATTATGTTAATGTTTTTAACCAATTATGTTTAAATTTGAAGTTTGGAATATATATTTAGAGTTATATTACATATAATTTCAAAAATACTTGTGTATGCATATAAATTTTCAATCTGAGTTCTCCCGACTTGAGTTCGATTCTCCAAAAACTTCTAACTCCCCCCATCGCCGAGTCGAGTCCGTGTCACGAGTTCTCCAATGAGGATTTATTCTGTTGTAGTTTTATTTGGTGGACGTTTTCAATGGGATACGGATTGTGTGGCCTGTGCGTATCAGAAACGGCGGTTCCGGAGATCGGGGTGTTCTCTCCAATTCACATCTTTTACACAATAACACTCCAAACACAAAAATACAAAATTTATAATTAAAAAAGGGGGACCACTTTATAGAGGGGTGCAAATAAGATACATAATAAATGGTGTAAAATCGAAACCCATCACTCACTAGTCACATCGCCTGTACTTGGTCAAAACGTGTTATTGTAAGATGTCATAAACCTGCGAGTCCGGTTTTAGGAACCCCGGGTTCGACCCTCTTTTTCGAGTCCGGGTTTGGGAAACCCGGATTTACTAGTTTCAAAAAAAAAAAAAATTCCAAAGCTATTTTGACAACACACTAAAAATACGACTATTTTGAAAAGAATCTTGAGCTTTTCAACTAGGTATTATGATTCTCAAAGCTTAACTGAATAGTCTAATTAATTGAGTAGTTGAAGCTCAAGTTTGGCTCGAATAAATCTGAGTCTATTTCAGGTTGTTAGAATATGATCACGTAAAATGAACGTATGTCCGGAAATGATTTAAGCCTACGGGGTCACACGAAATGATACGGTAACTCTATATTATTAATTAATATATTAAAGTAATATATTGATTAATTTGATCACTTAAATAATTAATTTAAATAAGTTAAAGGGTTAATTGTATTTAATTAATTAAAAGGAGGTTAAATGTGAAATAAGAAAATTAGAGTTGGACACTAATTCCTAATATAGGGGGCCGAAAATTTCAAGGGTATTAGGCCTTGAGATTACTTGGTCACCAAATTGAAAAACCCTAACAATTAGTCCTATAAACAGGGGCTTAAGTCTAAGGGTTTTATTCATTTAATTCAAACTGAAAAATCTCCTTCTCTCTTCCTCTTTCTCCTCTTGGCCGAACCCTCTCCAAAGGGGTTTGGAATTTTCGGTTTTAGGGTTTTAAAGGGTTTAGACAAACGGTTGTTCGGTTAGTGATCAAGGTACTAGCATACGATATACGGGGTGTCTAGTGTGCAAACGTAGAGGGATTTACTTCAAATCCTCATAAAGTTCTTCACTTTGTTATCTACATCAAGAGGTAATCCTAATCCTATTTCAAGGTTAATTATTTGATTACATAGTTTATTTGCTTCCATTGCGTACTTGTGTTTAATGATATTTGTTATATATTCCAACACAGGTAACCACAAACAGGCTCGACTCAATTACACACCTAATTAATTACACAACCCCTTGACAACATTTTTGAAAGAATTGTTTATGTATTGCAACAATATTTTTAGTATAAATCGACAGATACAGAAAAACATTTACTAAATTTGTATAAGATTTTAATGTACAAAAGTTGAAGTAATCTCTTTTATTGTCAAATATCATTATATGTTTGTACTTACATTTGATATATCAGAATATCTACAAAAATTAAAACTAACTTGGAATTTTTATTGCCTTTTAGAATGTGTCAAGTATTTGCTTCATGGAAGGCTTGATCTACTAATTCAAAAAGATGAGAACAATTGGACGCCTTTGCGCTATGCTGTTCATTATAACAGTTTGTTAGCAATGAAAGAACTGCTGCATGTAAACCACTCTATTGGGTATGAGTTAGTGACTCAAGGTGATACAATCATTTCACTTCTTCATATTGCAGCTAGTCGAGGTCATTGTGAAACAATGAAGGTCCTTATGAGCATATGTCCAGGAAGCTCAGATTTAACTGATACAAAAGGAAGAAACATTCTTCATGTTGCAATTGAAAGCAATCAAAATGAAGTAATTGAATTAAATATTTCAAGATGAATCGTTAACAAGCCTTATCAATCAAAAAGATAACAACGGAAACACTCCTGCTCATTTGTTGGCAGCATCAAACATTGAAATGATGCAGAAGGTAATTAACTCTAGGGTTAACCTGCATTCCCTAAACAATGAAAAGCGCACTCCATTGGATATGATAGCTTCCGATGAAAAGAAAGAGAGATTGATTAAGGTACTTACATTTCTTCTTCACTCTCAAACTATGTATACCTCCTCACAGGTTTATTGCCTTTGTAGGTTATTAAATCTGAAGAAAATTATACTTCCATCGTTTTTATTCAACTTAATACTTTAAATTCTTTTAATTATTAAATGACTATATGCTTAATTTACAAAATGAACTTTTGCAAAGTGAAGTGTTTCCTTGCTAGGGTTCATTTGGAAGATATTTGCTTTTGTTATTTTTAATTTGAAATAAAACACAGGCGACATTTTTTTTGTATTGGATTAAAAACGTAAAAGTTGACATTTTTATGACGATTTTGAAAATATATTGTTAACTGTTTATTGATTATTAGTTTATTATCTCGTTATTGAATATTTGATTCAAAGAAGTTACTAGGAAATAGAATAAACAATTTGAAGTATTCTACTTTAAAACACGTTGTATAGATTTTCAATTTTAAAAGCTAATTCTTTCCAAGACATATGAAATATATGCTGCTTACTAACAAATGATTGCAGGCCATAGCTACGGGTACAAACATGTCTAATAAAATAATCTCACCGTCTCCAAACATAAACATGAACGACTTCGAAGAAGAATCAGAAAGTCGGAAAAGAAAAACCAAAAGAGAATTTACCTTCGTGGATAATCTGGTTTTTGTGGTTACTCTTATAGCGACAGCATCCTTTGCAGCCGCTTTTACTGTGCCAGGTGGTTTTGATGGTGACAATGGCTCCAAAAAAGGCACACCCTATCTACTTAGAAAAGTTGCATTCCAAGTTTTCGTTATCACTAATGCTATAGCATTCTCTTGTTCTTGCTCTGTTTTGTTGGCACACATTGTGTTACTAGTCTATCGTGACATTATTGATGAAGCAGACGAGGCACAACAAAAGTACATTGAAAAGAGAATTGTGATTATGTATTTTCTTACAGGAGTTGCGCTACTTGCTATGTTAATAGCATTTGTTACAGGCTTTTATGTCGTGCTACTACCATCACTTTGGTTGGCAATTTTCGTATGTGTTTTGAGCATTTTTATTGTTGTAGTTTCCTTAATTGTTTGAGTTGTAATTTATAACTTTCTTATTTAAATAAATGATGTGTGCGGTTTTTAATGACGAAAAGCGAGTTATGTTTTATTTTTATAAAGTACAAAGAATACCTCAAAACCAACACTCATTCAAGGGTTGTGTGCCCGATCGTGTGTAGTTAGTAAATCAGTAAGTCCCGTATCATCGGTAGAGTCGCTTACAATACCTAAATATAATAATGTGTGTAATTCTAAAGTAGTTGTGGGTTTTCACGATTTTCTAATTAAACTATTGAAAGTAAATTAAAGGTTGCAACCACTTGATCTAGTGAGAATCTTTTGTTTAGTATAGGTCCTAAATATCGAGAACAGTAATATTAAAAGAATACTTGTTTGCAAAATTAGATCACATCTCGATGACAATTACTACCCTGTTCTTTGTAAGTCCCCCGGGTCTTATTCTTCTATCGAACCGAAATTGACTAAAGATATGTCGAGGTGCGTAATCCCTCCCGCGTTATATCTACTTTTATGATATATATATATATATAGGGGTGAAATATTTTGAGATCACCTCTTATTTTAGGACCAACTAGGACCATTGATTTTTGTACATCATAATGGTCTACTATGATATACAAGACTTTTTTGTAAAAGCACTAAGACTTTTTGGCGACGGACCCACAGAAAAATCATGTGTAAGTACTTACACATAGTAGATCATGATGGTGGTGTGTAACTTACGAAAATCAATGGTTCTTTTTTGGACTTTTTTTAGTTGGTCTCAAATTATCTTTCCCATATATACATATATATATATATATATATATATTTGCATGAACATAAACACTCGTATTTGGTTAACATAGTGAGGCGGCTTTACGACAAACCTTACCAACCAACGTGGTACGTAATCTAAGTCAGAAAAGATATATATATATATATTTATATATAGATAATATTTTTTCGTGGGTCCATATTTTTTATTTTTAATTATTTCATCCGTTCCATTTTAATTGTGCTATTTTGACTGGTCAAATCTTTTTCTTTTGACTTTGACCATAAATATATTTGTTTGTGTTAATAGTTGATAAAAGTTATATAATTCATATATGTTAATAAAATGTTATACAATACAAACAAAAATATTTTCAGTCAAAGTTAAAAAAAAAAAAAAAGATTACAAGGTCAAAATAGAACACTTAATATTAGACGGAAGTATTAATTATGACATAACTAGATATTAATAGGATGAAATTGAACATTTTGATTGGTTAATAAACTATTAGGTGTCTTTTATTATATATAAAGATAAAAATAAAGATTTAGATTTGATTTTGATTTTTATTTAAATTATCAGTTTTTTTTTTTTTTTTTTTTTTTTTTTTTTGTATTTTTAAAAGTTAAACTCAAAAATGTTTAGTTGTATTCATTTAATAATTAATTGTGTTTTAAGAATATTGTAAACCATCCGCGTATTTGATACACGGGCTAAATCTAGTCATGGTTAGCAAACTGCATTCAAATTGTCGTCGATCAGTTATTAAAAGACTGCTAATTGAAAAAAGAAAAACTTATGGTCAAAGTAATGTAATAAGGATTATACAATAGAATTAGATTAACGGTTTCATTAAGAATAATACATAGGTGGTGTGAATGCAGAAAACACAGTTTTATTCGTTCGTTAATCGTTATACCTTTTGTTTTCATACATATAGGTATACCCGTAATTGTAACCTTACCTTATATATTACATACCAACGAACAGCAGCGGCTCTATTTTAAGAAACCGTACTACGTACCAATTAATAATTAATTAAACTTGAACACGTACGTACGTACCATAATGGAACTAATAATTGCCGGTATTTCCACGCCAGTAAAAGGAGTCATAAGACGAATCGCCCGTAGTCCAGTTTCCACGTCCGTAAAAAGGGTGTTAGGACGATTAAAAGATCTTGTAATCGGCAAACGCGAAGAACTAGAGTTCTCACAACAACTAAAAATGGGGAATGAGCTATGCAGAGGGAGGATGGTCCCAATGAGTCCTCAACTCATTACTATAGTCAAAAAAATCTATACAAAAGTTCACTCGGATCAACAGAAGACCACCAAATCCACACCCGTGATGTTAGCGTCATACTATGGATATGCAGACATGGTTTGGGGTTTCATCCAATGCTCAAAACAAACACATACAGATCTTCACACCCAATATTGGGGAGGCCCAAAAGACTTCTTATGGCTCCAGGATTCTCGGGGAAATACAGCACTGGATGTCGCGATTACAAGCGAAAGATGGGAGGTGGTTAAGTTATTGTTGAGCAATGCAACTCGCGAGAATTTAGAATTAGCATGGAAGTCTAACGGAAAGATTCTGTTCCCCCTGTTACATGACCACCCTGAACATGACGGCTTCATTTTTGATAAGTTGGAACAAGAAACAACAAGAGCACAGCATGGTCTACCGCCTATTACTTTTGGAAAAGGTAATCTTTACTACTGGCGGCTCAATAATATATAGGGATAAGTACCTGAGAATGTAATGAACTATGCAGAAATGTTTATGTTATGTAATGAACTACTTACATGTTTATTATATGTAATGAACTTTTAAATCCTATTTATTGGATGCAACCGGGTATATGTGGCAACCATATAAGCTGTCACTTGTAAGTTTTTGATTGGTCGGATACATCCAATAACTTGGATTTGAAAGTTCATTACATACAATAAACATGCAAGTATTTCATTACACAACATAAACATTCGTGCATAGTTCATTACATTCCCAGACACTTATCCCTAATATATACTCGTATTTGCTATGAGCTAGCCCCGTCATCGAACTCTCGCTTAATTAAGACCATAAAAAAACTTTAAAAAATTGTATTACTACTAGTCTTAATTAACAAGCAATAAGTGTATGAAGCAGTCAAAAGGTCTTTTTTCTACCTTACGTACACAAAACATCTCTAAAATGAAACTACTATTGGGCGCGCAACTCTTTATAAAGGAGGGAATCCGTACGTATTTGTGGACGTATGACATCAATACAGAAAACCATCTGTTGGAATAATTAATTTCGATATATATTACTCATTAATATACATATATATCATGGTTCAATTCTTTTTAATGTATTGATTAATTTTCTCCCTACGTACAGAATCAGTGCTACTTTTCTACAATCAGAGAAAAAGTCGTTTGTTTGATAAAAGACGGAAGAATTTGGAGAAACTTACCGTTGAGCTGCTTGAATTGAATCCAAAAAAGAACACTCTTCTTCACATTGTATCCAAGTTTGGGGTTGTGGATCGTGTAGAAGATGTTCTTCGAAATAAGCCTACCCAATTATCGCTTTACAACTCTGAAGGGGAGACACCGGTTTATGTTGCGGCAAGAGAAGGGCATGTGGATGTCCTTCAAATCATGTTTACTCATTTAAAAAGGAATCATAAGAGCATCGAATCGCATCTCATAAGGCCCAAGGACAAACACAGTGCGTTGCATATTGCCATACAAAATCATCATGCGCCAGTAGTCTTTTTGTTACTGGAAGAAGTCCCACAACTCGCAAATCACGAAAATGTTTCGAAACAAAGCCCACTTTACCTTGCCGCTGAAAGAAGCTACGGTGAAATTGTGAAACTAATTTTGAAAAAGTGTAGAGACAAAACTAATTTTAGAGGACCAAATGGCAAAACAGCATTACATGCAGCGGCAATTGCTAACTCGGCAGGTAATATTTTAAATTTAATTTGACCCCGCAGAAATGAATCTTTACTTACATGCATAATCAGTAGGGCATGATCCCGGCCACTTAGTTGATAAAAACAAAGTATCATAAAGATAATTAAACATTCACTCTAGCTCGATCAACTCTTTATTTTCAAGCTCGAAGTTGGTAAACTATATGTTCTTGTGGAACTCACGTTGACTCAGCTCAATTAAGGTATTAACTAGATTAATACCCAGTCGGTGACCGGGTAAAAAACAAACCAAGTTTAGGTTAGGTTTTTTTACCAGTTAAGTCGTTAACCCATTAACCTAATTTTTCTCAGGTCTGGTTCGAATTGATTTATTGACTTGTTAGGTCAACATGTCTACTCATATAACCTAATTATTAGCGACCCATTAGACCCACTTGGCTGAAAACCAACTCACTAACTTGATTTTTTGGAAGGGGTAGATGTAGATCGACACGTGAACTCAAAAAATAAATAAATTTATATAATGATATTTAATAGGTCTACCCACCAAACCCTTAACTTGCCAACCCGTTAATGCACAGTCCATTTGACCTAAAATCAATCAACCAACCCACGAAACGATAACCCATATAATTAGTTTGACCCGATATCAACTCGCCAACTCAAAACTCAACGCGTGAATCCAACTTTTTGAAGATTGGTGGATGGGTTTGGATTGATGAATTGACAGGTCCGAATTGATATTTTTAACCCATTTTGATATCACTTCAGGTTTAAATTAGACACTTTTAATCAGAACCCGATCCATTGTCACCCCAAATCTTAAACAATGCTTGCAATTGAATTTTTGATACTTTTGTTTTTTTTTGGTATATTATATATAGAATGAAAATCGGTGAAAAAGAGAGATTTTATGTAAGTCTTTGTATAGCCTAGAAAAACTCAAATTAAAAAAAAGTACTATTTATAACTTGAGAAAAAAGGTATATTATAAATAATAACAACTCTACTAAGTATTAACTCGCGTTATGATGATTTAATTTTTTAAATGATAGGGATATGTCCAAATGACATTTGAAATGTATAGTTACAAGATTTATGAACAAAATAGACAAATAGTGGATATTAAGTTTTAAAGTTTTAGTTTTTTCTAACAATAAATAATATTTTTTAAAAGTTAAAATGGTTAATAAAATATTTTATTAGAAGTTGAAAGAGTATATGAACTTGAAAAAATACAACCCCAATTTCTTTAAATGGTCAATAAAAATTATATATATTTAACCTCTTTGGATGTCGGTTTATGGTTATAATATGTACAAAAGTTGTTAAAACATGAGAAATCCCGTAACTTGTCAACGATATGATGCTACTTCTTCAATTTGTTTTTTGAATTTCATTATTTAAAAACCATCATTTAATATGACACCATCTTTCCTAAATTGTGTTTGTTATTTTCAACGGTTAAGATTGTGTATTGAATTTATTTTAAATGATGAAGATTAAAAATGAATCATAATATTTTCTCTATGCTCTACCAACAATATAGATATATATATATATAATTAGTTAAATATTAATAAAAAAAAAACTAGTAGGACTTCGATAGTATAAAACAACACAGTTATAGATTAGGCTCATCGGCTCATGAGCTTAATTTATGAGTAAGGTAGTGTGATAGTCAAGCCTAACTCAATATATACAAATGATCATCCACTTTTCTTTAGATATTGGAACTAACTTGGATCCTTTCTTGCTTTTTAATTAGAATGCGTTAAGTATTTGCTAGATGAAAGGGTTGATCTACTTAATGAAATAGATGAGAATGAGTGGACGCCGTTGCATTATGTTGTTCATCATAATAGTTTTTTAGCAATGGAAGTACTGCTAAATGTAGACCACTCTATTGGATTTAAGATACTGACTCAAAATGATACAGTCACTTCAGCACTTCATATTGCAGCTAGTGGAGGTCATATAGAAACAATGAAGGTTCTTCTCAACATTTGTTTGGGAAGCTCAGAGTATATTGATAGCAAAGGAAGAAACATTCTTCATGTTGCTATTGAAAACAAACAAACTGCTGTTATTGAATTAATTTTTCAAGATGAATCATTAACAAGCCTTATCAATGAAAAAGATAACAACGGAAACACTCCTGCTCATTTGCTGGCAAAATGGAATTTTGAAATGATGCAAAAGCTAATAGATTCTAGGGTTGACATTCATTCCCTCAACAAGGAAAATCGCACTCCTTTGGATATGCTAGCTTTGGATGAAGATAGAAAGAAATTGATTAAGGTGCTTACTTTATTTCCTTAACTTTTTAACTAATCATTTTCTCCTACGAAATTATTGCCTTTAACTTGTAGCTAGGTTTTTTTAATTTGATAAAATTATATTTCCATCGTTTTTATTCAATTTGATACCTAACATTTGAAAATTAAATATGGAGACATGAGTTTTCTCGGCTTGACTTACTCTAAAATTGAAGTTGGGTACGTATATGAATAAAAATGCCACTAAATCCAAATTGTCTGTTTAAAATATATATAGATAGAATGTAGCTAATATTTCTGAATCTAGTTAATGAGTAAAAGAGACATATGTAATTGGATACATGGTAATGTAGCTAATATTAACTAATAATTGCAGGCCATAGCTACGCATGCAAACATGTCCAAAAAAATAAGCTCATCGTCTCATGAGATAAGCATGATTGAGAAAGTGTATGAAAAAGAATTAGAAGGTCGACAGAAAAAAGCGGAAGCACATTTTAAGATGGTGGACAATCTGGTTTTGGTGGTCACTCTTATAACAACAGCAACCTTTGCAGCTGCTTTTACTGTGCCAGGTGGTTTCCATAGCGATAATGGCTCCAAACAAGGCACACCTTATCTATTGAGAAAATCTGCATTCCAAGCATTTGTTGTCACTAATGCTATAGCGTTCTCATGTTCTGCCTCTGTTCTGCTTGCACACATATGGTTGCTAATCGATCGTAATCGTTATGATGAAGCAACAGAGACAGAACAAAAGTACATTGATGGGAGAATCGTGTTTATGTATTATCTTACGGGAGTTGCCCTAATTGCTATGTTAGTTGCATTCGTCACGGGCTTTTATGTTGTGCTATTACCATCACTTTGGTTGGCAATTCTCGTATGTGCTTTGAGCATATTTATTGTTGCATATAGTTTATGTCCACGAGGCATTGAGCTGTAATTTGATTTTTTCTTTTTCTAGAGAAATATCGTTCTATTTACATTTTTACATTGCATATATTGTAATTGGGACTACATTATATTATTTTAGGTGTAATTATTTAATTATCTTTCATATTTGTATATTTAATTTAGTGGTTGAAATTGCATTGTAATTAATTAATTATCTTTCATATGTAAATATTTGTAAAGTCAAAACCTAGATTCAACATCGCCCAACAAACATCGTCTCCATTTACCGTCTTCCTTTTCTCTTTTCGACAATGATCCAAGGCTTCTCCAGTCACAAAGCTAATGAACTCAGAAAAACATTCTTGCATGGTTTCTTTGGCTTCTTTGGAGATTTTTGCATTTAGGCGAAGGATTTGCTTCATGATTCGCCCTACATTCGCTATCAGTAGCAACCGATCTTGTTCTTTGATCAAACCAAGCTGACTTCATTACCTCACATTGCAAGTAGTTGAGGTCATTGTAAAACAATAAAAGTTCTTTTGAAAAAATGTCTTGGAAGCCGAGAGTTTGATAGCAAAGGAAGAAACATTCTTCGTGTTGCTATTGAATGCAAGCGAACCGAAGAAATTGAATTCATCTTTCAACATGAAATATTAACAAACCTTATCAATCAAAAAGATAACAATGGAAGCACTCCTGCTCATTTGTTGGCACAATCAGACTTTGAAATGATGGAGAAGGTAATAGATTCCAGGGTTAACATTCATTCTGTCAACAATGAAAAC